>NC_091149.1:19758956-20058956 GCF_041381155.1 Argopecten irradians | reverse complement strand
TTCGGTTTTTTACAAGAAATGACGTATCGAGGTATTCGACCTGTACGTTAACCTGCTCAGGTTTTGCGAACACACCCATTGACACTAGTTCATCAAATTTAGCTTGTAACTCGAGAGAATTCCCGTTGTATTGTGGTAAACGTCCCTTGCGTTGAGGAGGAAGAGTAGGCTCCATGTTAACGACAACCTCTATGGGCCTACTCGCGCCATTGTACTTGGAGATAGAAGGGTTAAATACATCGTCAAACTCTGCGTGAAGTGTGCGAAACTTAATGTGGAGTGCGCTATCCAAACAGGCGTCTGGATCGATAGTTACACCGAGGGAAAACGGTTTAGAACTCGAGTGTGTATTGTGTATGGTAGATGTCGGCATTGACGTAGGCGACGCCGTAGTCACAGAATGGGTGAAATCGTGTCTAACCTGACAAATCTGTTCGCCATTCTTCAACATTATAGGGTTGTCAGTGGAGTTAACTAAACGGACAGAGTGACCAACGGAAAGAATGTCCTGAGGTGGTGGCCATGCTTGCTCACATTCGCGGTCAGCGTTAGACGGACTGTCGAGACGCGGTTCTAGAGTCCATAAAGTATCGGGCTTTGCGTCAGAGGGTGTAGGCAACTGTACATACTCGCCGGGTAGAAGGACAGTCCTTTGGGTATTTCGGAGAAGAAAGGCCTGTGTCCGACGAACACTGGACTGCGTAAATCGCCGTGAGGTACTGCCGTAGTTGACGACATCGGAACCGTTTATGACTATTTGGCGTTTAGGGGGTCGGACACCGATATAATTTTTATATAAAGGGATTACCAGCTAAGACTTCGACATCGAGATGTTGAACCACGAGTGCTCCTAGTTCGAATGTTAAATCGCCGCGGATGACGGAACAGTGAACTTCTCCAACAATATCCATAAGAGTGACGACATCGGCTTGGCGAGCGATCTGAGACGCCGGAGTTATTGGAAATCCGTACAAACGCGCCGCCGACGCGCGGACAATATTGGAGGTAGCCCCAGTGTCTAAAGTCAGTCGAACAGGATGTTGACGGAAAAAACAGTTAAGAACTGGGGATTGTATAATGCTGACGCGAAGGGCGTATGGGTCATCAACACTGACGGCCTGAGCGACTCTTTCGTTATCGGACTCACAATCAGATTCTAGCGCAGTCCCGGGTGAACTAGTGTCGACCTCAGTAATTAGACGCGCCAAACTCAAAATCACGATCGGGAAGAAATCGGCAGTCAACTAAATTGTGAGTATTGAAAGGTCGGTTAGCCGACTTACACAAGATGCATGAGAGGGTCTGTCTAGGACGGTCCGTACGGAAATAACCTCTACCGCGCAAGGCTTTAGTGTCTTCAACACATCGGAGTTCGTCGAGAAACGAGCTGAGCGCTTGCGAAATTTCGGGTTTTAACGAGGCTATAGACTGTTTGCGGAGTTCAGCGCCGTATTGCTGTTTAACGAGTAGAGGAAGACCGGGGTGGATTAGCTGTAGCCAGATGACGACAATGGTATTCTCGAGCGTGGGTGTCAGGTCTTCATCAGCCTGAACTGCCTCAGCGTGATGGCTGACACCGCCATTAACTGTTAAAAAATGCGTAAAACATCAGTTAGCATATAAATGCAAATTGATAATACACATGTAAATATGTAATGCTTCTACTCACATATACATGTAATAAAATAAATCTGCAGATTTATAATAGAGCCGAATTTCCTGCGAATGTATAGTTGTGTGTAGTGTGCTTGCTTACACTTATTACCGGTAATTACAATACAACATGTAACTCTATAATGCATACAGATGTAACATTTACATGCACTGTACATACGTACAGTCGGGTAAGTCTCAATTTAGTTTATTGCCAGATGAGCATGGAAGTTTATTGTGACTTCGGCATTTGTATACCTCGGTATACTGAGATATTCTGATAAGTTCACATTACGAAACAAATTGCAACTTTTCTACGTGAAAATCCTGTCGAAAGCATACTTTCACTTTGTAGTAAGGTAAACAAAAACAAGCATGGCACTTACGATCGCTATCTATTTGATGTGTTCCGAATGAAGATCACGTGACTTTTCGGTACCTCTCTGTTTCAATATTCATAAGAAGGCGGGGCTAAGAATTTCCCGTACCATTTCTTCGCAGCGTTATAATTACATCATTAGAATTATTATAGGTAGACTTCATGGGGCGAATAATTTAAAAAAAACTAATATTTATCAATTCCATCAAACTTCCAATAAAAAATATTCCGATAAATATATATATCTCAGTTACGGCACATATAACTTTAAGGGTTTTCTCATTAATCACACGTCATTTAGAAATATATGTTCGAGATTTGGGAGGTAGAATGTCTCTTACATTTTTTGTCAAATACATTTCATATATTAAAAAAATGGTATTGAATTTATAACACTGGGGAAATTTGCATAACAGATTTGTTAAGTTCTCTTTTTCATCATGCTTAAAAGAAAAAAAAATACTGCAATGGGTTTTGAATTGACCTTTAATTATCTGAATACTTCATAATCCGATGGTAGGCGTATTGATCGTTTCGACTAAAGTTATTCTAGGCACTGCATTCGTCAAATGTACGCCAGACAATAAGAAAGACTTACTTCTGCACTGTAATTAAAGCACTAAGGAAATGTCTAACAGATTCGTGATCAGTTTGCTTTTCCTCGTCCATAAAAGAACATTACTGTTTTTGTTATTCAATTCATCTCTAGCTCTGTAGACTTACTTATCAGACAGCAGGCGTATTGATGGAAACCTTTTAAGTGTTTCGGTAATGCGTCTGAAGGTTTGATATTATCTTTATATCATTGTCTTGTTTTACATTAATCTAACCCTGAAAATGCACAACCCTTTATGTGTAATGTATTTAGTAAAAATGTCCAATATGATGCTGTGCAACTGAAATAAGCCTACTTCTGAATATTGTATGTTAAATCTATATATTACTTCTCTAAATAGGAATTAGTTTAGTAGTAAAATTTTCTTCTAATAGATCTCTAGCTCTGTAGACTTATTAATCAGACACTAGGTTTATTGATGGAAAAACCTTTTAGGTGTTTCGGTAATGTCTTTTAATGTTAAATATAAGCTTTATATCATTACCTTGATTTTCATTAATCTAACACTGAAGATACACAATTCTGTATGTGTAATGCATTTAAGGTGATAAAAACAGATTTTAAATATGCTATTTTTGTGTTGATATTTGTTTATTGTGGTGCACTTTATGATTTCCAACAAAAAATACAGGTTGTATTTGACGTAATTTCAATAAAATGTGCTTGAAACGAAGTCCACAACGACCCTTGTCTACAACGATTGCATCGCTTATCGCCCCTGATATCTCCAGGTGGCCGTATATTCGTGACGTCATCTGAGACAAACAGCTGTGACAAGAGCCGGGAAATTCAATGGGGCAGTGTTGCGGTATTGGCGATTATAGATATTTCATAGTGAAAATCTGTGATTTTTGTAAAAAGTTTTATTTTAGACTTTTCTTTATAATTCTCTGTTTTTGTAAATAAAAGGTCATATTTAGTAAGAAAAAGGAATTAGAAATCAAAATGCATCGAAGAAATTATTTCAAGAATTTAGAATAATTACACAAAGAAGGTATGGGATACAATCTTTCTCAAGATACATGTGTGTCAGCTTTATTGTATGTAATTCCTTTCCTTTGATCATTGTAATAAGATTCTACTCGGATTCTCCACCAATTAACATACGGAAACTTCCGCACATTTTGTCAAGAAGTAAAGATGACGTAAGAAAATGTTGAAGTTGAACTTTAGAATTTAATGATGATAACTTTGACTTGACGGATGGCTATTCTGGAGTGTCCAGAATGTAGCCGTTGTGTTCCGTACAAAGTCAGAAACCTAACTGACTTACAAATAAATTATTTCATGCTTAAATAATGTACAATTGTACATACAATAATATTACAGAATTATGATTGACAGATATCGCTCATTGGCAGATTAATCAGCCGTGGTCAGTGTCCTTTAGGCAATTAGGATGGCCGTGACATTAATCCGGTTACGTAATAGAATGGAACATAAAATCTTTCAGAAAAGGTATCGAAGTAAATTGCCAGAGGATATACACAGTTATCACACAAACGGGTTTTTATCTCAAATGGCACAAACGATATATGTAGAGTAAATATGATCAAGAATATAACCTTAGGAATGTCAAATTACACACAATAGTATTAACTGATAATTGATGTTAAAATTTAGCAACTATTAACACAAGCTCAAGGCACTTTAAAATTTATCACAAAATTCTTTGTGATAGATATATAAAACAGTCGCGCTACGCGTAATTGCTATATTGATAAGTGGAAATGTATCCGTACGTATAATATACAATCTATCACATACCCCGATATAATAAAAACGAAATTGTTTACTCATTCTGATCGTTATATTCTGGGCTATAAAATTGTTATGTTCTTTAGGTCAAAAGTCATTTGACATCGTGTACGTGTGTGTCAACTCAGGTTCGAGGAGGTTGCGGTTGACTTTTGTCTGTAAATTAAAACTCTAAACATACACTTTAAAGTTTATATCAACAAGAAGAAATATAAATTTAGAAGAAAATGGACCAAAACAATAATGACACTACATATGCTACATGTACATACATATAATGCATATTTATAAAAGTAGACCCCGTCATCCTTCATACCCTTTCTAAAACCCTATCATACCGCGACAAACGTGCCCCTTTTCCCGCCTTATGTATGTACTACACACCTCTATTTCCTATTTGGAACTTAATCCTTCAGAACACCGTACAGAAAGGATTAGGCTTATTTATTTTTTAAAGTTTTTGAATGAGTTTTACGGATTTATTCGACAAAATTTCGGGGCTTTCCGTGTACGAAAATAGAATAACATGTACAGTAGTAATAATGCATGGAAGACCGATTAAAAAGACGGGACAAAACACAGATACTAGATACAAGAACCAAATATGCATGACATGTACTCGTGGACAAGATATGCATGTTTAATAGTTCAACTAACACAGGGCCATGAAACAACCTATTTCTTATAAAACACAAATCATTTACAATACCGCTTCATTATATTATCTAACCGTGCGCAGTTTTGGAAATAACAAACCTGTCGACCTTAAGTAAATTTTAAAAGTATACGAACAGTCCACAGGGAATTGAGAATTAGTTAGTTTGTATCAATATGGACACGCTAGATAGCCTATTGACCATTATGAGACGATTTAGGGGTCTAGATAAAAAGAAATCGGTAAAATTCGTATTCTACATATACGCAAGTGTGCTATGTAGATTATAACAGGAAATTAATGAGTACGCAAATTGGCGAGCAAATTTGCGAGCATTGTGGTATGTTTTGAGGGATTTGCGGGGGAGGCCATGGCTGTGACGAGTTGTACATGTATATTTGATGATTTTAAAGCGTTCTTAACATTGTAATTTTTCGATTTTAAATTACGTACCTGCATTTTTATAATGATAATATTGTGAATGTCGTCATATCATTATGCAACCCTGCTCGATCTGAACATACCGGCTTCACACCATCGGCACATTGTTGTGTAACTCAAAGTACATGTACAAAGAAATGTAATAATGAATTTATTGTCTTGTTAAGACTTATACACATTTTTTAAATACATGTAGTAGAATCCCTAAAAGGAAGTATGAAAACTGTGCAGGAGGACCCTTTGTTTTTTCTTTTAATCATGCACGTATGTTTGTAACGGGTGATTTTTTTCATCAAAACGTAGGTCTAAGGAGGAGGGCCGCAATAATTGTCCATTTTCACTACGATTTTATTTTGCACATAAAATTACCAGTATGTATATCAAAACTCCCTGGTTAATTTTATGTGTAAACTATAAATTAAATACATGCACAGTCGTATTACTCCAGGGTGGGCTGAATAGGAAAGTAATACTTATTCATTCGTGAAAAATGACCTTTTGTTTAACCCCCCACATGATACTCCACGTGATATATGTACTCGACATCAATGACATCATCATTTACATATAGTGACGACATTTTATAGGTAACCTGTCGTCATAAAGATGTGAAGATTGATTTCATTAATTTTACTATTTAGAGACAAAATATAAGCAAATATCAAACTGATATATGTTTTAATAGGACATACAAATGTTTCTAGCGTATTATCTCATTTTCCATGTCCCTTCTGTTTTTATCACCTTTAAGTAAAAAAGTCTAACAACATAAATAATGAAAATAACTAGCATTATTCAGTGCAAATGAAATAAGCCTACTTCTGAATTTTGTATATTTAATCTAGATATATTACTTTTCTAAATAGGAATCTTGGTAGGTTTAAATAATTATTAACATACAAATCTATGCATTTTTGATAATTTAGTCAGATACTAGTACAAAGACAAATTGAATCTACCTATTATGTTTGTGTTTGAAAATGTATTAACTCAACATCTGAGTTTCTAAACATTGCTGATTTAAAATGCTTTGTTTTTTTCATATCTTGCTGGGAATGGCTGATTTCGAAACAGATGGTAAGTAACATTTTCTTTCCAACAAATATACTTAATCAACAAAAAACAAATACTCCATACGATATCTTAATCAATTGATAATTATTTTTAATTGATCATAAATAATAAACATAACTGAGATTGTGCTGTGCAATAAATTTGACTATTTCTTTATTTTGATTGATATTTCAAGAAATATTATTCTCTTTAATAGGGATCTTTTTTATTGATCAACATCAAACATTGATGTATTTTGGACATTTTTACCAGAAAATAGTACTAAGAAAGTCATTATCATTATTAATGTGCTAATGAATAATTATGATTTGTTAAATAATGAGGTAAAATGTCTCTTATAAGATGATTAACCGGCAAATGATAATATCACTTGTTATCTCAACCCCTGGGATAAATATGCATGTTATACATTGAATTAAATATTTTCATAATTTAACAAAAGGTATTTGTGCATAATGAAAACACTGAGATAATGGGACTAATAGATACGTGATCATTTTACTGTTCGTCGTCCATTTAAGACAACTACTAGTTTGGTCATTGAATTTTATCACGAAATGTCTGTAGACTAAATAATCAGCCGGAAGGCGTGTTGATGATCACATTTTAGGAATTGCGGATATATTGTGAGGTTATCAATTCCATGACGAAATTTTGTCTTTTTTTTTCAGCTTAAATTTTCTTAATTTCGATATATGCATATTTATAGAACAAATATGAAATCACGGAAATAGGAACAAGTGTCACAGACACTTATGTAAACATATCACCATGTGTTTTTATAACAAATGATAACTTTGGAGCATGATAACACCATTCTTACATGATAACTCACTCACTCGCATTAACATTTGGCAATGAATAAAGATATAATTATAATTCGGTTTAAACTCGAATGAAATTTGTGGGGTGTCATATCTTACATATACCGACAATAAGAAAGACTTACTTCTGCACTGTAATTAAAGCACTAAGGAAATGTCTAACAGATTCGTGATAAGTTTGCTTTTTGTCGTCTATACAAGTACATTACTGTTTTTGTTATTCAATTGATCTCTAGCTCTGTAGACTTACTATTCAAACAGTAGGCGTATTGATGGAAACTTTTTAGGTGTTTCGGTAATGTGTCTGAAGTTTTGATATAATCTTGATGACATTGCCTTGTATTTTCATTAAAATAACATTGAAGATGTGTAATGTATTTAGTAAAAATAATCAATCACATAAATGATAAAAATTGCTAGCATTATGCTGTGCAAAAGAGATAAGCATACTTCTGAATTTTGTATATTCAATCTAGATATATTACTTTTCTAAAAATGAATCTTGGTAGGTTTAAATGATTTTTAATCTAAAAATCTGTGCATTTTTTTTATATTTCCGTCAGATGTTACATGTAGTACAAAGACAATTTTAATCTTCAATTATGTTCGTGTTTTAAAATGCATTAACTTACCTCTACATCTGAGTTGATAAACAGTGCTAATTTAAAATGCTTTGTTTTCTTCCATATCTTGCTGGAAATGGCTGATTTCGAAACAGATTGTAAGTAATATGAGGTTATTAATTCCATGATGAAATCTTGTCTTGTTTTTTTTTATCTAACAATGAAGATACAAAACCATTTATGTGAAATGTAACAAGTAGCAATATACAACATAATTAATAAGGAACATCACTAGCATAAAGATGAAGGTATATAAGATTACTTCTGAATTTTGTATAATTAGTTTAGAAGTATTTTGTTTTTGTAATTGATCTCTAACTATTTAGACTAATCAGTTGGTAGGCATATTGATGGAAATCTTTTAGGTGTTTCGGTAATGTGTCTGAAGGTTTGATATAATCTTTATATAATTGCCTTGATTTCCAATGATCTAACACTGAGGATACATAAACCTTTATGTGTAATGTATTTAGTAGAAATGACAAATAACACAAATAATGAAAATTACAAACATTATGTTGTGCAACTAAGGTAAGCCTACTTCTGAATGTTGTATATCAAATCTAGATATATTACTTTTCTAAATAGAAATCTTTGTAGGTTCGAATAATTATTAACCCAAAAAATCATTTTATTTTTTGATACTTTAGTCAGAGACTAATACAAAGATAAATTTAATTTACTTATTATGTTTGTGTTTGAAAATGTATTAACATACCTCTCCATCTGAGTTGATAAACATTGCTGATTGAAAATGCTTTATTTTTTTCATATCTTGCTGGGAATGGCTGATTTCGAAACAGCTCGTAAGTACCATTTTCTTTTAAACAAATATACTTTATCAACCAAATAAAAACAAACCTTACGCCATCTTAATTAATTGATCATTACTAAATCGATCATAAATAATAGACATAATTGACATTGTTCTGTGCAAATAGAATATGACTATATCTGGATTTTGATTAAATAGTATTCTTCTTTATAGGGATCTTCGAAGATTTTTTTATTCATCAACATCAAATATTAATGTATTTTGCGCATTTTAAATAGAAAATACTACAGACAAAATTACTGCCATTATTAATGTGCCAATGAATAAGAATTATTTGTGAAGTATTGATGATAATTTCGCTTGTTATCATTCCCTCTAGATATATGTGCATCTTATACATTGGATTTGTCAAACATTTTCATTATTAAAGAAAAACGTATGTGTGCATAATTACACCACTAAGGAAATGGGACTAAAATAATCGTGATCATTTTACTTTTTGTCGTCCATATAAGACAACTACTAGTTTGGTCATTGAATTTTTATCACGAAAAGTCTGTAGACTAAATAATCAGCCGGTAGGCGTACTGATGATCACCTTTTAGGAATTGCGGATATATTGTGAGGTTATTAATTCAATGATGAACCCTTGTCTTGTTTTGTTTTTTTATCTAAGAATGAAGACACAAAATCCTTTATGTGTAATGTAACAAAAAGCAATATACAACATAATAAATAATGAACATCACTAGCATAATGATGAAGGTGTTGTAAGTATATAAGATTACTTCTGAATTTCATATAATTAGTTTAGTAGTAATATTTTCTGATTGATTTCTAGCTCAGTAGACTTATTCATCAGACAGTAGACGTATTGATGGAAACGTTTTAGGTGTTTCGGTAATGTGTCTAAAGGTTAGATATAATCTTTATATGATTGCTTTGTTTTTCTAATACTGAAAATGTTTCTAAATAGGAATCTTGGTAGGTTCAAATAATTATTAACATAAAAAATATATGCATTCTTGATATTTAAATCGGATACTAGTACAAAGAAAAATAGAATCTACTTATTATGTTTGTGTTTGAAAATGTATTAACATACCTCTCCATCTGAGTTGATAAACATTGCTGATTGAAAATGCTTTGTTTTTTTCATATCTTGCTGGGAATGGCTGATTTCGAAACAGATCGTAAGTAACATTTTCTTTTAAACAAATATACTTTATCAACCAAATAAAAATACACCTTACGCCATCTTAATTAATTGATCATTGCTAAATCGATCATAAATAATAGACATAATTGACATTGTTCTGTGCAAATAAAATATGACTATATCTGGATTTTGATTAAATATTCTTCTTCTTAATAGGGATCTTAGTAGGATTTTTATTTATCAACATCAAACATTGATGTATTTAGGACATTTTAACTAAAAAATAGTACAGACTAAAATTACTATCATTATCAATGTACCAATAAATAATTATGATTTGTGAAATGATGAGCTAAAATTTCTCTGATAAGATGATTAACCGGCAAATGATAATGTCGCTTGTTATCTCTCCCCCTAGATAAATATAAAGCTGATATGGTGAATTAATGAAGTATTATCATAATTAAACAAAAACGTATTTGTGCATTATTGAAACACTGAGAAAATGGGACTGATCAATTCGTTATCATTTTGCTTATCGTCGTCCATATAAGACAACTACTAATTTGATCATTGACTTTTTATCACGAAGTGCCTGCAGACTAAATAATCAGCCGGTAGGCCTGTTGAAGATCAATTATTAGGAATTGCAGATATATTGTGAGGTTATCAATTCCATGACGAAATTTTGTCTTTTTTTTTCAGCTTAAATTTTCTTAATTTCGATATATGCATATTTATAGAACAAATATGAAATCACGGAAATAGGAACAAGTGTCACAGACACTTATGTAAACATATCACCATGTGTTTTATAGCAAATGATAACTTTGGAGCATGATAACACCATTCTTACATGATAACTCACTCACTCGCATTAACATTTGGTAATGAATAAAGATATAATTATAATTCGGTTTAAACTCGAATGAAATTTGTGGGGTGTCATATCTTACATATAATTTATTCAATGGAAGCAAATCTGCCCGTTGTAATTATGTAGTGTTGTACGGCTTAGAATATTAATTTATTATCAGCTGTAGAAGAAATAGATTCATCTCCAAAAAGAAGAAGATCCAAAGTAATATTGAAATCTAACGAGTGAAGGTAGCGTCGTCTCATTTCATCAAATCGACCACATTCAAGTAAAAAATGTTTGTTGCCTTCGACTACACCACATATACATAATGAAGATGGTACAATTTTTGCAAAGAAATGGCTTTTTAGAGCACTCCACTCCATTCTTAGACGTACATGAAATATTTGACCCTTATGGGTATGAGAACTGAAATAAGCAAGCGTATTCGGTGAATACTTATGACTAAAATAAGTTTTTGAAGCAGAAGTAGACTGGTTTAAGCGAACACTTTGTGGTAGACTATTCCATTGGTTTATATCAGAAGGAAGAAAAGATTTTTGATAGAATGAGGTTTTATATGATAAAGGTGTAATAAATATATGGTCCGAGTGTCTAGTTTCATACGAATGTCCTTCAGAAACAGTTTCTGGGATCATGCTATAGAGGTATTCAGTTGTATAATGATAGAACATTCGGTGGAAATGTATAATTTTATTAACTTGCCTTCAATCAAATAAGCTTACCCCTGCAGATTTGTTGAACAGTTTATCAATACTAACCAATTTTGTTGCACCTGTAATTATTCTAGCTGCTTCAATATACAAATTCTCAAGTTTTTTTCACTAGTTCATGAGGTATGTTTCCCCAAACCATGTCCCCATACTCCAATATTGGCCTTATACCTGGGCCTTTATTTCGTTACAATGACAACGATGTATTTAAAACTGTTACTATCTCATTCGGCATACCCCATAATCCATATGTACTTATTTTCACTTCTATTTAATAATATCTAAATTTCAACCAATTTGAGACCCCCCCCCCTTGCTACCTGCATTTCTATTTTCAATGCACTCACAAACTGTTTTCCCGGATTTTCATTTCGGAATTAATTTCATGTATTTTTAATGGGTGATAAATTGGCAAAACCCATATCAGAGTTAAATGAGATGACAAAGAGCAATGCTTCGTTTTCGTTTTTTCCAAAAAGCGTTAATTTTTCGTAAAAAAATATTATTTTACACAAATTTTTCCGTTAAAAATCTAAATAAAATGACTTAAATATAAAGTATACGATCTACTCAAATGATTTATGAATAAAAAATGTAGAATATTTCACAAAGGCTTACCTATTTTGGCATGTTTCTGAAGGTAGTTTTAATGAAATGAATACGAATAATTCAGGCCCTATGGGGATTTTAAAAATCTCAAAAGGAAAAAGTAGTGTCATTTTAAAAGAACAACTAGTTGTTCTTTCAATATTCAAAGTTTCAAGAAAATTGGGCTGTGGCCAGTTTCTATGAGATTTTTACATTAGCTTGAACACCACTGTTAAGGGTTTTCTCATTAATCACACGTCATTTAGAAATATATGTTCGAGATTTGGGAGGTAGAATGTCTCTTACATTTTTTGTCAAATACATTCCATATATTAAACAAAAAAATTGGTATTGAATTTATAACACTGGGGAAATTTTCATAACAGATTTGTTAAGTTCTCTTTTTCGTCATGCTTAAAAGAAAAGAAATACTGCTATGGGTTTTGAATTGACCTTTAATTATCTGAATACTTCATAATCCGAAGGTAGGCGTATTGATCGTTTCGACTAAAGTTATTCTATGCACTGCATTCGTCAAATGTACGTCAGACAATAAGAAAGACTTACTTCTGCACTGTAATTAAAGCACTAAGGAAATGTCTAACAGATTCGTGATAAGTTTGCTTTTTGTCGTCTATACAAGAACATTACTGTTTTTGTTATTCAATTGATCTCTAGCTCTGTAGACTTACTAATCAAACAGTAGGCGTATTATGGAAACTTTTTAGGTGTTTCGGTAATGTGTCTGAAGTTTTGATATAATCTTGATGACAATTGCCTTGTATTTTCATTAAAATAACATTGAAGATGTGTAATGTATTTAGTAAAAATAATCAATCACATAAATGATAAAAATTGCTAGCATTATGCTGTGCAAAAGAGATAAGCATACTTCTGAATTTTGTATATTCAATCTAGATATATTACTTTTCTAAAAATGAATCTTGGTAGATTTAAATGATTTTTAATCTAAAAATCTGTTTATTTTTTTTTATTATTTCCGTCAGATGTTACATGTAGTACAAAGACAATTTTAATCTTCAATTATGTTCGTGTTTTAAAATGCATTAACTTACCTCTACATCTGAGTTGATAAAATAAAATTTAAACAAATCCTTTATATTTTGGGTTTTTAAAAAATTATTTTAAAAAAACATTTAATTTCTAAAATTGCATTGACCAAATTGAATTAAATTTGTGTTAATTAAAATGTAAAATTACATATTTTGGATTTTGACTATAAATTTTATAAATTTTAGTAAGTAAATTTTCTTTTAATTAATTTTGATCAAAAATTGTTTTTAAATTTAGAAAATCTATTAAAAATACAATTTTACTTGCAAGTTTTTGTTTATTAAAGATCATTAAAATTCCATAAATAATAAATAATTATTTTTGTTGCAAAATAAAATGTCTTATTAATTAAATCATTTTCTTTATATAATAAGACAAAACTAACTTTATAAATTTTTTTTATTGTTAATTTGTAAATTTGAAAATAATACTAGTATTTATTGTTGATTTTGTATTGGAATTAATGAAATAAATTTGATTACTTTTTTTAAAGTGATTAACTGAATTAGTATATATATTATTTTAACATTTACTGAATTCAATGAACAATAAATCTTTCAGAATTTTTTTTTATTTTTCATTTTGCTAGATATATTATAATGTTATATAATGGATTAATAATGAAATTTTCATTAAAAGAAAAAAACTGATTAAATTGATAATAATTATAAAAATTAAATAAACAATTATTAACATAATTGTGTTAAAATTTTATTCATAATATAAATATACTAATTTATCAAATTTAAATTTGGTCAAATTTTTTAATTTAATTTAATTATATAAAACAGTCCGCTAGACTAAATAATGATGTTTCCGGTATTTAATTATAATAAAAAATTATTTTTGATCATACTATTCTTGTTTAATAAAATGCGTTATATTGCTGAAAATAATTATTTTATTATGAACATTGTTTTGTTTTTTTTCAACTCAGTTTCGAATTGAATTTTTTGGTTACTTTTTCTTAAATTATAAAAAAAGCAATATATTATTTTTAATTTAATGTTAAAGAAAATATAAATTATTATAACAAAAAATTTACATTAACCTTTAATAATTAATTTAGTAGTAAAATCATTTTCTGATTGAATTTTAATCTTACGTTTGGCTAATAAATTATTATAAGACAAACGTATTGATAATTTTGTAATTGTACATTATGATGTCTAAATGATTTTATTTTAGTAAATTTTATATATTGCTTTGTTTTTTTAAGTTTTGAAATTTTTTAAAATAAATCAACTTTTGTATTTACAAAAATTTTTTTAATAAATTTTGAAATGTAAAATGATAAATAATAATTTATTTTAAAATAAATAAATGATACTAGATAACAATGACCAAAAAATGAATGTTATTTTAAAGTTCATGTAATTTAATTATCAGAATTGAAAAATTTTTTCTTATAAAACAAAATCTGATTATCTTTATATTTATTTTATTATTATTAAAACTAAACTTATTGTGATGTGATTTGGAAATATGTTAACTTCTTAATGTAAATTATAACTAATCAATAAAATTTTTAGGGAATTGAAAAATTTTTTTTTTCAATATGTGACAATGTCTAATATATTGAATTAAACATAAATATTTAATCATTATTTATACAAATTTTTTTAAATAATTATTAATTAATAATGTATTAATAATGATGATGTAAATTTGATTTGACAAATTGTATGACTTTTTATAAGATATATTGGGAGACCATTAAAAAACATTTTACAATTTAAAAATTATTGTATAAATCTTTATGATGAGATCTGATTATTGATTGATTTTTTATTCATAAACGTCATAATGATTAATTGTGTTTATGTTATCAATTCATTTCCATAAAAAAAACATTTACTACAATTATGCTTTTATTATTTTCATTTTATTGTGTTTAGAATTTTTATTTTTTAAATTGAAACTAATAAAATTTTCATGATTTTAAATTTTTTTATATATTCAATTTTATATGTTTTTCATTATGCATTCAATCTGAGTTTTCATTTTAAATATCACATTGCATTGTTGTATTAAATTAAAGCAAAGAAAATACATTTGATTTTTAATTTTTAAAATGATAGAATAAATTATAGGTATTTAAAAAGTTTTTTTGATTGATATAAAATTAATCAACATTAGTTTTCATTGGATGATTTTTTATTAAATAAAGTTCGTAGACTAAATAATTGTCCAACCAATATCTTATTTTTAATGAAAAATAAATATTTGATTAAAACTCTTTATTGTAAGTTTATGATGTAAACTATGATTTAATCATGAAGTATGTATATCTTAGAAAGATCTAATTTTTTTGGCTTTTAGAATAGTTAATATTTTCATTCTGAATTTCAAAAATATGTATATTTTAGGTATTAAGTATTGAATTTCAAACATTTAGGATTTTTTATAATTTTTATATAATCTTTTTGTTTTTCTAAAATCAAAATTCAATATTTGAACAGACATAGACGTATTAAAAACTAATTTTCCATTAATCAATTTAAGTAATCTAAAGGTTAAAAAATAAATTATCTGTTAATGAAATAAGCCTACTTTTTATTTAATACTAGATATTACTTTTCTAAATAGGAATCTTTGGTAGGTTTAAATAATTATTAAACATAAAAATCATGCATTTTTGATATTTTAGTCAGATACTAGTACAAAGACAAATTGAATCTACTATTATGTTTGTGTTTTGAAAATGTATTAACTCTCCATCTGAGTTGATAAACGATTGCTGATTTAAAATGCTTTGTTTTTTTTTCATATCTTGCTGGGAATGGCTGATTTCGAAACAGATGGTAAGTAACATTTTCTTTCCAAACAAATATACTTTATCAACAAAAAAAATTACACCATACGCCATCTTAATTAATTGATCATTACTTAATTGATCATAAATAATAAACATAACTGACATTGTGCTGTGCAATGAAATTTGACTATTTCTTTATTTTGATTAATAAATTAAGAAAGTATAATTCTTCTTAATAGGGATCTTAGTAGGTTTTTTTATTGATCAACATCAAACATTGATGTGTTTTGGACATTTACCTAGAAAATAGTACAGACAAAATTACTATCATTATTAATGTGCCAATAAATAATTATGAACTTGTGAAATGATGAGGTAAACATGTCTCTTTTAAGATGATTAACCGACAAATGATAATGTCGCTTGTTATCTCTCCCCCTAGATAAATGTATAAGCTTATTATACATGAATTCATTGAAATTTTCATTCATTTATTAAACAAAAACGTATTTGTGCATAACTAAAACACTGAGGAAAAGGGACGAATAAATTCGTCATCAATTTGCTTTATCGACGACCCATGTAAGACAACTACTAGTTTGGTCATTGAATTTTTATCACGAAATGTCTGTAGACTAAATAATCAGCCGATAGGCGTGTTGAGATCACCTTTTAGGAATTGCAGATATATTGTGAGGTTGTTAATTCATGATGAAATCTGTCTTGTCTTTTTTAATATTAAAAATGAAGATACAAAACCCTTTATGTGTAATGTAACAAGAAGCAATATACAACATATAAATAATGAAACAGCAATAGTATAATGATAAAAGGTATTGTAAGTATATACGATTACTTCTGAGTTTTAGTTAATTATCGTAAGAGAAGTTATGGATAAGTTGATCTCTTCTTTCTATATCCAGCACAGATACTATTGATCCCGAGACTTTGTTGGGTTCGGTAATGTGTCTGAAGAAAATTTTTGATATAATCTTGATAGTCCATATGCCTTGTACTTTCATTAATCTAACATGAGATGTGTAATGTATTTAGTAAAAATAATCAATCACATATGTGTAAAAGAAATTAGCCTTCTTCTGAATTTTGTATATTAAATCTAGATATATTACTTTCCTAAAAATGAATTCTTAACTAGGTTTAAAATGATTTTTTGACCTAAAATATAATATAATTTGTTTTTATATTTCCGTCAGATTTAGTATATAATCTTTATGTTCGTGTTTGAAAATGTATTGCCTTGATATTCTTTATATAATTGCCTTGATTTTCAATGATCTAACACTGAGGATACATAAACCTTTATGTGTAATGTATTTAGTAGAAATGACAAATAACACAAATAATGAAAATTACAAACATTATGTTGTGCAACTAAGGTAAGCCTACTTCTGAATGTTGTATATCAAATCTAGATATATTACTTTTCTAAATAGAAATCTTTGTAGGTTTCGAATAATTATTATTAACCCAAAAAATCATTTTATTTTTTGATACTTTAGTCAGAGACTAATACAAAGATAAATTTTAATTTACTTATTATGTTTGTGTTTGAAAATGTATTAACATACCTCTCCATCTGAGTTGATAAACATTGCTGATTGAAAATGCTTTATTTTTTTCATATCTTGCTGGGAATGGCTGATTTCGAAACAGCTCGTAAGTACCATTTTCTTTTAAACAAATATACTTTATCAACCAAATAAAAACACAAACCTTACGCCATCTTAATTAATTGATCATTACTAAATCGATCATAAATAATAGACATAATTGACATTGTTCTGTGCAAATAGAATATGACTATATCTGGATTTTGATTAAATAGTATTCTTCTTTATAGGGATCTTCGAAGATTTTTTTATTCATCAACATCAAATATTAATGTATTTTGCGCATTTTAAATAGAAAATTACTACAGACAAAATTACTGCCCATTATTAATGTGCCAATGAATAAGAATTATTTGTGAAGTATTGATGATAATTTCGCTTGTTATCATTCCCTCTAGATATATGTGCATCTTATACATTGGATTTGTCAAACATTTTCATTATTAAAGAAAAAACGTATGTGTGCATAATTACACCACTAAGGAAATGGGACTAAAATAATCGTGATCATTTTACTTTTTGTCGTCCATATAAGACAACTACTAGTTTGGTCATTGAATTTTTATTACGAAAAGTCTGTAGACTAAATAATCAGCCGGTAGGCGTACTGATGATCACCTTTTAGGAATTGCGGATATATTGCGAGGTTATTAATTCAATGATGAACCCTTGTCTTGTTTTTTTTTTTATCTAAGAATGAAGACACAAAATCCTTTATGTGTAATGTAACAAAAAGCAATATACAACATAATAAATAATGAACATCACTAGCATAATGATGAAAGTGTTGTAAGTATATAAGATTACTTCTGAATTTCATATAATTAGTTTAGTAGTAATATTTTCTGATTGATTTCTAGCTCAGTAGACTTATTTCATCAGACAGTAGACGTATTGATGGAAACGTTTTAGGTGTTTCGGTAATGTGTCTAAAGGTTAGATATAATCTTTATATGATTGCTTTGTTTTTCTAATACTGAAAATGTTTCTAAATAGGAATCTTGGTAGGTTCAAATAATTATTAACATAAAAATATATGCATTCTTGATATTTAAATCGGATACTAGTACAAAGAAAAATAGAATCTACTTATTATGTTTGTGTTTGAAAATGTATTAACATACCTCTCCATCTGAGTTGATCAACATTGCTGATTGAAAATGCTTTGTTTTTTTCATATCTTGCTGGGAATGGCTGATTTCGAAACAGATCGTAAGTAACATTTTCTTTTAAACAAATATACTTTATCAACCAAATAAAAATACACCTTACGCCATCTTAATTAATTGATCATTGCTAAATCGATCATAAATAATAGACATAATTGACAT
The DNA here is from genome assembly GCF_041381155.1 of Argopecten irradians. Classification (NCBI taxonomy): domain Eukaryota; kingdom Metazoa; phylum Mollusca; class Bivalvia; order Pectinida; family Pectinidae; genus Argopecten; species Argopecten irradians. The sequence goes on along the minus strand of NC_091149.1, from coordinate 20,040,027 downwards.
TGTTCTGTGCAAATAAAATATGACTATATCTGGATTTTGATTAAATATTCTTCTTCTTAATAGGGATCTTAGTAGGATTTTTATTTATCAACATCAAACATTGATGTATTTAGGACATTTTAACTAAAAAATAGTACAGACTAAAATTACTATCATTATCAATGTACCAATAAATAATTATGATTTGTGAAATGATGAGCTAAAATTTCTCTGATAAGATGATTAACCGGCAAATGATAATGTCGCTTGTTATCTCTCCCCCTAGATAAATATAAAGCTGATATGGTGAATTAATGAAGTATTATCATAATTAAACAAAAACGTATTTGAGCATTATTGAAACACTGAGAAAATGGGACTGATCAATTCGTTATCATTTTGCTTATCGTCGTCCATATATAAGACAAACTACTAATTTGATCATTGACTTTTTATCACGAAGTGCCTGCAGACTAAATAATCAGCCGGTAGGCCTGTTGAAGATCAATTATTAGGAATTGCAGATATATTGTGAGGTTATCAATTCCATGACGAAATTTTGTCTTTTTTTCAGCTTAAATATTCTTAATTTCGATGTATGCATATTTATAGAACAAATATGAAATCACGGAAATAGGAACAAGTGTCACAGACACTTATGTAAACATATCACCATGTGTTTTATAGCAAATGATAACTTTGGAGCATGATAACACCATTCTTACATGATAACTCACTCACTCGCATTAACATTTGGTAAGAAATAAAGATATAATTATAATTCGGTTTAAACTCGAATGAAATTTGTGGGGTGTCATATCTTACATATAATTTATTCAATGGAAGCAAATCTGCCCGTTGTAATTATGTAGTGTTGTACGGCTTAGAATATTAATTTATTATCAGCTGTAGAAGAAATAGATTCATCTCCAAAAAGAAGAAGATCCAAAGTAATATTGAAATCTAACGAGTGAAGGTAGCGTCGTCTCATTTCATCAAATCGACCACATTCAAGTAAAAAATGTTTGTTGCCTTCGACTACACCACATATACATAATGAAGATGGTACAATTTTTGCAAAGAAATGACTTTTTAGAGCACTCCACTCCATTCTTAGACGTACATGAAATATTTGACCCTTATGGGTATGAGAACTGAAATAAGCAAGCGTATTCGGTGAATACTTATGACTAAAATAAGTTTTTGAAGCAGAAGTAGACTGGTTTAAGCGAACACTTTGTGGTAGACTATTCCATTGGTTTATATCAGAGGAAGAAAAGATTTTTGATAGAATGAGGTTTTATATGATAAAGGTGTAATAAATGTATGGTCCGAGTGTCTAGTTTCATACGAATGTCCTTCAGAAACAGTTTCTGGGATCATGCTATAGAGGTATTCAGGTGTATAATGATAGAACATCTGTGGAAATGTATAATTTTATTAACTTGCCTTCGATCAAATAAGCTTACCCCTGCAGATTCGTTGAACAGTTTATCAATACTAACCAATTTTGTTGCACCTGTAATTATTCTAGCTGCTTCAATATACAAATTCTCAAGTTTTTTTCACTAGTTCATGAGGTATGTTTCCCCAAACCATGTCCCCATACTCCAATATTGGCCTTATACCTGGGCCTTTATTTCGTTACAATGACAACGATGTATTTAAAACTGTTACTATCTCATTCGGCATACCCCATAACCCATATGTACTTATTTTCACTTCTATTTAATAATATCTAAATTTCAACCAATTTGAGACCCCCCCCTTGCTACCTGCATTTCTATTTTCAATGCACTCACAAACTGTTTTCCCGGATTTTCATTTCGGAATTAATTTCATGTATTTTTAATGGGTGATAAATTGGCAAAACCCATATCAGAGTTAAATGAGATGACAAAGAGCAATGCTTCGTTTTCGTTTTTTCCAAAAAGCGTTAATTTTTCGTAAAAAATATTATTTTACACAAATTTTTCCGTTAAAAATCTAAATAAAATGACTTAAATATAAAGTATACGATCTACTCAAATGATTTATGAATAAAAAATGTAGAATATTTCACAAAGGCTTACCTATTTTGGCATGTTTCTGAAGGTAGTTTTAATGAAATGAATACGAATAATTCAGGCCCTATGGGGATTTTTAAAATCTCAAAAGGAAAAAGTAGTGTCATTTTAAAAGAACAACTAGTTGTTCTTTCAATATTCAAAGTTTCAAGAAAATTGGGCTGTTGGCCAGTTTCTATGAGATTTTTACATTAGCTTGAACACCACTGTTAAGGGTTTTCTCATTAATCATACGTCATTTAGAAATATATGTTCGAGATTTGGGAAGGTAGAATGTCTCTTACATTTTTTGTCAAATACATTTCATATATTAAACAAAAAAATTGGTATTGAATTTATAACACTGGGGAAATTTGCATAACAGATTTGTTAAGTTCTCTTTTTCGTCATGCTTAAAAGAAAAAAAATACTGCTATGGGTTTTGAATTGACCTTTAATTATCTGAATACTTCATAATCCGAAGGTAGGCGTATTGATCGTTTCGACTAAAGTTATTATATGCACTGCATTTGTCAAATGTACGTCAGACAATAAGAAAGACTTACTTCTGCACTGTAATTAAAGCACTAAGGAAATGTCTCACAGATTCGTGATAAGTTTGCTTTTTGTCGTCTATACAAGAACATTACTGTTTTTGTTATTCAATTGATCTCTAGCTCTGTAGACTTACTAATCAAACAGTAGGCGTATTGATGGAAACTTTTTAGGTGTTTCGGTAATGTGTCTGAAGTTTTGATATAATCTTGATGACATTGCCTTGTATTTTCATTAAAATAACATTGAAGATGTGTAATGTATTTAGTAAAAATAATCAATCACATAAATGATAAAAATTGCTAGCATTATGCTGTGCAAAAAGAGATAAGCATACTTCTGAATTTTGTATATTCAATCTAGATATATTACTTTTCTAAAAATGAATCTTGGTAGATTTAAATGATTTTTAATCTAAAAATCTGTGCATTTTTTTTTATTTCCGTCAGATGTTACATGTAGTACAAAGACAATTTTAATCTTCAATTATGTTCGTGTTTTAAAATGCATTAACTTACCTCTACATCTGAGTTGATAAACAGTGCTAATTTAAAATGCTTTGTTTTCTTCCATATCTTGCTGGAAATGGCTGATTTCGAAACAGTTTGTAAGTAATATGAGGTTATTAATTCCATGATGAAATCTTGTCTTGTTTTTTTTTATCTAACAATGAAGATACAAAACCATTTATGTGTAATGTAACAAGTAGCAATATACAACATAATTAATAATGAACATCACTAGCATAAAGATGAAGGTATTGTAATTATATAATTACTTCTGAATTTTGTATAATTAGTTTAGAAGTATTTTGTTTTTGTAATTGATCTCTAACTCTTTAGACTAATCAGTTGGTAGGCATATTGATGAAATTTAGGTGTTTCGGTAGTGTCTGAAGGTTTGATATAATCTTTATATAATTGCCTTGATTTCCAATGATCTAACACTGAGGATACATAAACCTTTATGTGTAATGTATTTAGTAGAAATGGCAAATAACATAAATAATGAAAATTACAAACATTATGTTGTGCAACTAAGGTAAGCCTACTTCTGAATTTTGTATATCAAATCTAGATGTATTACTTTTCTAAATAGGAATCTTGGTAGGTTTGAATAATTATTAACCCAAAAAATCAATTTATTCTTGATATTTTAGTCAGAGACTAATACAAAGATAAATTGAATCTACTTGTTATGTTTTTGTTTGAAAATGTATTAACATACCTCTCCATCTGAGTTGATAAACATTGCTGATTGAAAATGCTTTGTTTTTTTCATATCTTGCTGGGAATGGCTGATTTCGAAACAGTGGGTAAGTACCATTTTCGTTTAAACAAATATACTTTATCAACCAAATAAAAATACACCTTACGCCATCTTAATTAATTGATCATTACTAAATCGATCATAAATAATAGACATAATTGACATTGTTCTGTGCAAATAAAATATGACTATATCTGGATTTTGATTAAATAGTATTCTTCTTTATAGGGATCTTCGAAGATTTTTTTATTCATCAACATCAAATATTAATGTATTTTGGGCATTTTAAATAGAAAATACTACAGACAAAATTACTGCCATTATTAATGTGCCAATGAATAAGAATTATTTGTGAAGTATTGATGATAATTTCGCTTGTTATCATTCCCTCTAGATATATTTGTGCATCTTATACATTGGATTCGTCAAACATTTTCATTATTAAAGAAAAACGTATGTGTGCATAATTACACCACTAAGGAAATGGGACTAAAATAATCGTGATCATTTTACTTTTTGTCGTCCATATAAGACAACTACTAGTTTGGTCATTGAATTTTTATTACGAAAAGTCTGTAGACTAAATAATCAGCCGGTAGGCGTACTGATGATCACCTTTTAGGAATTGCGGATATATTGCGAGGTTATTAATTCAATGATGAACCCTTGTCTTGTTTTTTTTATCTAAGAATGAAGACACAAAATCCTTTATGTGTAATGTAACAAAAAGCAATATACAACATAATAAATAATGAACATCACTAGCATAATGATGAAGGTGTTGTAAGTATATAAGATTACTTCTGAATTTCATATAATTAGTTTAGTAGTAATATTTTCTGATTGATTTCTAGCTCAGTAGACTTATTCATCAGACAGTAGACGTATTGATGGAAACTTTTTAGGTGTTTCGGTAATGTGTCTAAAGGTTAAATATAATCTTTATATGATTGCTTTGTTTTTCTAATACTGAAAATGTTTCTAAATAGGAATCTTGGTAGGTTCAAATAATTATTAACATAAAAAATATATGCATTCTTGATATTTAAATCGGATACTAGTACAAAGAAAAATAGAATCTACTTATTATGTTTGTGTTTGAAAATGTATTAACATACCTCTCCATCTGAGTTGATAAACATTGCTGATTGAAAATGCTTTGTTTTTTCATATCTTGCTGGGAATGGCTGATTTCGAAACAGATGTAAGTAACATTTTCTTTTAAAAAAATATACTTTATCAACCAAATAAAAATACACCATTACGCCATCTTAATTAATTGATCATTACTAAATCGATCATAAATAATAGACATAATTGACATTGTTCTGTGCAAATAAAATATGACTATATCTGGATTTTGATTAAATATTCTTCTTCTTAATAGGGATCTTAGTAGGATTTTTATTTATCAACATCAAACATTGATGTATTTAGGACATTTTAACTAAAAAATAGTACAGACTAAAATTACTATCATTATCAATGTACCAATAAATAATTATGATTTGTGAAATGATGAGCTAAAATTTCTCTGATAAGATGATTAACCGGCAAATGATAATGTCGCTTGTTATCTCTCCCCCTAGATAAATATAAAGCTGATATGGTGAATTAATGAAGTATTATCATTATTAAACAAAAACGTATTTGTGCATAATTGAAACACACTGAGAAAATGGGACTGATCAATTCGTTATCATTTTGCTTATCGTCGTCCATATAAGACAACTACTAATTTGGTCATTGACTTTTTATCACGAAATGCCTGCAGACTAAATAATCAGCCGGTAGGCCTGTTGAAGATCAATTATTAGGAATTGCAGATATATTGTGAGGTTATCAATTCCATGACGAAATTTTGTCTTTTTTTCAGTTTAAATTTTCTTAATTTCGATATATGCATATTTATAGAACAAATATGAAATCACGGAAATAGGAACAAGTGTCACAGACACTTATGTAAACATATCACCATGTGTTTTATAGCAAATGATAACTTTGGAGCATGATAACACCATTCTTACATGATAACTCACTCACTCGCATTAACATTTGGTAATGAATAAAGATATAATTATAATTCGGTTTAAACTCGAATGAAATTTGTGGGGTGTCATATCTTACATATAATTTATTCAATGGAAGCAAATCTGCCCGTTGTAATTATGTAGTGTTGTACGGCTTAGAATATTAATTTATTATCAGCTGTAGAAGAAATAGATTCATCTCCAAAAAGAAGAAGATCCAAAGTAATATTGAAATCTAACGAGTGAAGGTAGCGTCGTCTCATTTCATCAAATCGACCACATTCAAGTAAAAAATGTTTGTTGCCTTCGACTACACCACATATACATAATGAAGATGGTACAATTTTTGCAAAGAAATGACTTTTTAGAGCACTCCACTCCATTCTTAGACGTACATGAAATATTTGACCCTTATGGGTATGAGAACTGAAATAAGCAAGCGTATTCGGTGAATACTTATGACTAAAATAAGTTTTTGAAGCAGAAGTAGACTGGTTTAAGCGAACACTTTGTGGTAGACTATTCCATTGGTTTATATCAGAAGGAAGAAAAGATTTTTGATAGAATGAGGTTTTATATGATAAAGGTGTAATAAATGTATGGTCCGAGTGTCTAGTTTCATACGAATGTCCTTCAGAAACAGTTTCTGGGATCATGCTATAGAGGTATTCAGGTGTATAATGATAGAACATCTGGTGGAAATGTATATAATTTTATTAACTTGCCTTCGATCAAATAAGCTTACCCCTGCAGATTCGTTGAACAGTTTATCAATACTAACCAATTTTGTTGCACCTGTAATTATTCTAGCTGCTTCAATATACAAATTCTCAAGTTTTTTTTCACTAGTTCATGAGGTATGTTTCCCCAAACCATGTCCCCATACTCCAATATTGGCCTTATACCTGGGCCTTTATTTCGTTACAATGACAACGATGTATTTAAAACTGTTACTATCTCATTCGGCATACCCCATAACCCATATGTATTATTTTCACTTCTATTTAATAATATCTAAATTTCAACCAATTTGAGACCCCCCTTGCTACCTGCATTTCTATTTTCAATGCACTCACAAACTGTTTTCCCGGATTTTCATTTCGGAATTAATTTCATGTATTTTTAATGGGTGATAAATTGGCAAAACCCATATCAGAGTTAAATGAGATGACAAAGAGCAATGCTTCGTTTTCGTTTTTTCCAAAAAGCGTTAATTTTTCGTAAAAAAATATTATTTTACACAAATTTTTCCGTTAAAAATCTAAATAAAATGACTTAAATATAAAGTATACGATCTACTCAAATGATTTATGAATAAAAAATGTAGAATATTTCACAAAGGCTTACCTATTTTGGCATGTTTCTGAAGGTAGTTTTAATGAAATGAATACGAATAATTCAGGCCCTATGGGGCTTTTTAAAATCTCAAAAGGAAAAAGTAGTGTCATTTTAAAAGAACAACTAGTTGTTCTTTCAATATTCAAAGTTTCAAGAAAATTGGGCTGTTGCCAGTTTCTATGAGATTTTTGCATTAGCTTGAACACCACTGTTAAGGGTTTTCTCATTAATCACACGTCATTTAGAAATATATGTTCGAGATTTGGAAGGTAGAATGTCTCTTACATTTTTTTGTCAAATACATTTCATATATTAAACAAAAAAATTGGTATTGAATTTATAACACTGGGGAAATTTGCATAACAGATTTGTTAAGTTCTCTTTTTCATCATGCTTAAAAGAAAAAAATACTGCTATGGGTTTTGAATTGACCTTTAATTATCTGAATACTTCATAATCCGAAGGTAGGCGTATTGATCGTTCCGACTAAAGTAATTATATGCACTGCATTCGTCAAATGTACGTCAGACAATAAGAAAGACTTACTTCTGCACTGTAATTAAAGCACTAAGGAAATGTCTAACAGATTCGTGATAAGTTTGCTTTTTGTCGTCTATACAAGAACATTACTGTTTTTGTTATTCAATTGATCTCTAGCTCTGTAGACTTACTAATCAGACAGTAGGCGTATTGATGGAAACTTTTTAGGTGTTTCGGTAATGTGTCTGAAGTTTTGATATAATCTTGATGACATTGCCTTGTATTTTCATTAAAATAACATTGAAGATGTGTAATGTATTTAGTAAAAATAATCAATCACATAAATGATAAAAATTGCTAGCATTATGCTGTGCAAAAGAAATAAGCATACTTCTGAATTTTGTATATTCAATCTAGATATATTTACTTTTCTAAAAATGAATCTTGGTAGGTTTAAATGATTTTTTAATCTAAAAATCTGTGCATTTTTTTTATATTTCCGTCAGATGTTACATGTAGTACAAAGACAATTTTAATCTTCAATTATTAATCTCAATTATGTTCGTGTTTTAAAATGCATTAACTTACCTCTACATCTGAGTTGATAAACAGTGCTAATTTAAAATGCTTTGTTTTCTTCCATATCTTGCTGGAAATGGCTGATTTCGAAACAGTTTGTAAGTAATATGAGGTTATTAATTCCATGATGAAATCTTGTCTTGTTTTTTTTTATCTAACAATGAAGATACAAAACCATTTATGTGTAATGTAACAAGTAGCAATATACAACATAATTAATAAGGAACATCACTAGCATAAAGATGAAGGTATAAGTATATAAGATTACTTCTGAATTTTGTATAATTAGTTTAGAAGTATTTTGTTTTTGTAATTGATCTCTAACTCTTTAGACTAATCAGTTGGTAGGCATATTGATGGAAATCTTTTAGGTGTTTCGGTAATGTGTCTGAAGGTTTGATATAATCTTTATATAATTGCCTTGATTTCCAATGATCTAACACTGAGGATACATAAACTTTTATGTGTAATGTATTTAGTAGAAATGACAAATAACACAAAATAATGAAAATTACAAACATTATGTTGTGCAACTAAGGTAAGCCTACTTCTGAATTTTGTATATCAAATCTAGATATATTACTTTTCTAAATAGGAATCTTTGTAGGTTTGAATAATTATTAACCCAAAAAATCAATTTATTCTTGATACTTTAGTCAGAGACTAATACAAAGATAAATTGAATCTACTTATTATGTTTGTGTTTGAAAATGTATTAACATACCTCTCCATCTGAGTTGATAAACATTGCTGATTGAAAATGCTTTGTTTTTTTTTCATAACCTGCTGGGAATGGCTGATTTCGAAACAGCTCGTAAGTATTTTTTTAAAAACAAATATACTTTATCAACCAATAAAAATACACCTTACGCCATCCCGATTAATTGATCATTACTAAATCGATCATAAATAATAGACATAATTGACATTGTTCTGTGCAAATAAAATATGACTATATCTGGATTTTGATTAAATAGTATATTTTTCTTTATAGGGATCTTCGAAGATTTTTTTATTCATCAACATCAAATATTAATGTATTTTGTGCATTTTAAATAGAAAATACTACAGACAAAATTACTGCCATTATTAATGTGCCAATGAATATGAATTATTTGTGAAGTATTGATGATAATTTCGCTTGTTATCATTCCCTCTAGATATATGTGCATCTTATACATTGGATTCGTCAAAAGTATTTCATTATTAAACAAAAACGTATGTGTGCATAATTAAACACTGAGGAAATGGGACTGATCAATTCGTTATCATTTTGCTTATTGTCGTCCATATAAGACAACTACTAATTTGGTCATTGACTTTTTATTACGAAAAGTGCCTGCAGACTAAATAATCAGTCGGTAGGCCCTTTTAGTTTGAAGATCAATTAAATATTCTTAATTAAGTCGATCGATATAAAAGCAATATTTAATAAATAATGAACATAATGATGATGATTCACTCTGAATTTCATATTGTTTAGTAACATGTTTCTACAGTAACTTATTCACAGACATAGACGTATTGATGGAAACTTTTATTTTCTATTGTTAAAGGTAAATATAATCTTTATATGATGCTTTGTTTTTCTAATACTGAAAATGTTTCTAAATAGAATCTTGGTAGTTCAAATAATTATTAAATAAAAATATATGCATTCTTGATATTTAAATCGGATACCTACAAAGAAAATAGAATCCTTATTATGTTTGTGTTTGAAAATGTATTAACATACCTCTCATCTGAGTTGATAAACATTGCTGATTGAAAATGCTTTGTTTTTTTCATATCTTGCTGGGAATGGCTGATTTCGAAACAGTCGTAAGTAACATTTTCTTTTAAACAAATATACTTTATCAACCAAATAAAAATACACCTTACGCCATCTTAATTAATTGATCATTACTAAATCGATCATAAATAATAGACATAATTGACATTGTTCTGTGCAAATAAAATATGACTATATCTGGATTTTGATTAAATAGTATTCTTCTTTATAGGGATCTTCGAAGATTTTTTTATTCATCAACATCAAATATTAATGTATTTTGGGCATTTTAAATAGAAAATACTACAGACAAAATTACTGCCATTATTAATGTGCCAATGAATAAGAATTATTTGTGAAGTATTGATGATAATTTCGCTTGTTATCATTCCCTCTAGATATATGTGCATCTTATACATTGGATTCGTCAAACATTTTCATTATTAAAGAAAAACGTATGTGTGCATAATTACACCACTAAGGAAATGGGACTAAAATAATCGTGATCATTTTACTTTTTGTCGTGTCGTCCATATAAGACAACTACTAGTTTGGTCATTGAATTTTTATTACGAAAAGTCTGTAGACTAAATAATCAGCCGGTAGGCGTACTGATGATCACCTTTTAGGAATTGCGGATATATTGCGAGGTTATTAATTCAATGATGAACCCTTGTCTTGTTTTTTTTATCTAAGAATGAAGACACAAAATCCTTTATGTGTAATGTAACAAAAAGCAATATACAACATAATAAATAATGAACATCACTAGCATAATGATGAAGGTGTTGTAAGTATATAAGATTACTTCTGAATTTCATATAATTAGTTTAGTAGTAATATTTTTCTGATTGATTTCTAGCTCAGTAGACTTATTCATCAGACAGTAGACGTATTGATGGAAACTTTTTAGGTGTTTCGGTAATGTGTCTAAAGGTTAAATATAATCTTTATATGATTGCTTTGTTTTTCTAATACTGAAAATGTTTCTAAATAGGAATCTTGGTAGGTTCAAATAATTATTAACATAAAAAATATATGCATTCTTGATATTTAAATCGGATACTAGTACAAAGAAAAATAGAATCTACTTATTATGTTTGTGTTTGAAAATGTATTAACATACCTCTCCATCTGAGTTGATAAACATTGCTGATTGAAAATGCTTTGTTTTTTCATATCTTGCTGGGAATGGCTGATTTCGAAACAGATAGTAAGTAACATTTTCTTTTAAACAAATATACTTTATCAACCAAATAAAAATACACCTTACGCCATCTTAATTAATTGATCATTACTAAATCGATCATAAATAATAGACATAATTGACATTGTTCTGTGCAAATAAAATATGACTATATCTGGATTTTGATTAAATATTCTTCTTCTTAATAGGGATCTTAGTAGGATTTTTATTTATCAACATCAAACATTGATGTATTTAGGACATTTTAACTAAAAAATAGTACAGACTAAAATTACTATCATTATCAATGTACCAATAAATAATTATGATTTGTGAAATGATGAGCTAAAATTTCTCTGATAAGATGATTAACCGGCAAATGATAATGTCGCTTGTTATCTCTCCCCCTAGATAAATATAAAGCTGATATGGTGAATTAATGAAGTATTATCATTATTAAACAAAAACGTATTTGTGCATAATTGAAACACTGAGAAAATGGGACTGATCAATTCGTTATCATTTTGCTTATCGTCGTCCATATAAGACAACTACTAATTTGGTCATTGACTTTTTATCACGAAATGCCTGCAGACTAAATAATCAGCCGGTAGGCCTGTTGAAGATCAATTATTAGGAATTGCAGATATATTGTGAGGTTATCAATTCCATGACGAAATTTTGTCTTTTTTTTCAGCTTAAATTTTCTTAATTTCGATATATGCATATTTATAGAACAAATATGAAATCACGGAAATAGGAACAAGTGTCACAGACACTTATGTAAACATATCACCATGTGTTTTATAGCAAATGATAACTTTGGAGCATGATAACACCATTCTTACATGATAACTCACTCACTCGCATTAACATTTGGTAATGAATAAAGATATAATTATAATTCGGTTTAAACTCGAATGAAATTTGTGGGGTGTCATATCTTACATATAATTTATTCAATGGAAGCAAATCTGCCCGTTGTAATTATGTAGTGTTGTACGGCTTAGAATATTAATTTATTATCAGCTGTAGAAGAAATAGATTCATCTCCAAAAAGAAGAAGATCCAAAGTAATATTGAAATCTAACGAGTGAACATCACTAGCGTCGTCTCATTTCATCAAATCGACCACATTCAAGTAAAAAATGTTTGTTGCCTTCGACTACACCACATATACATAATGAAGATGGTACAGTTTTTGCAAAGAAATGACTTTTTAGAGCACTCCACTCCATTCTTAGACGTACATGAAATATTTGACCCTTATGGGTATGAGAACTGAAATAAGCAAGCGTATTCGGTGAATACTTATGACTAAAATAAGTTTTTGAAGCAGAAGTAGACTGGTTTAAGCGAACACTTTGTGGTAGACTATTCCATTGGTTTATATCAGAAGGAAGAAAAGATTTTTGATAGAATGAGGTTTTATATGATAAAGGTGTAATAAATGTATGGTCCGAGTGTCTAGTTTCATACGAATGTCCTTCAGAAACAGTTTCTGGGATCATGCTATAGAGGTATTCAGGTGTATAATGATAGAACATCTGGTGGAAATGTATAATTTTATTAACTTGCCTTCGATCAAATAAGCTGACCCCTGCAGATTCGTTGAACAGTTTATCAATACTAACCAATTTTGTTGCACCTGTAATTATTCTAGCTGCTTCAATATACAAATTCTCAAGTTTTTTTTCACTAGTTCATGAGGTATGTTTCCCCAAACCATGTCCCCATACTCCAATATTGGCCTTATACCTGGGCCTTTATTTCGTTACAATGACAACGATGTATTTAAAACTGTTACTATCTCATTCGGCATACCCCATAACCCATATGTACTTATTTTCACTTCTATTTAATAATATCTAAATTTCAACCAATTTGAGACCCCCCTTGCTACCTGCATTTCTATTTTCAATGCACTCACAAACTGTTTTCCCGGATTTTCATTTCGGAATTAATTTCATGTATTTTTAATGGGTGATAAATTGGCAAAACCCATATCAGGGTTAAATGAGATGACAAAGAGCAATGCTTCGTTTTCGTTTTTTCCAAAAAGCGTTAATTTTTCGTAAAAAAATATTATTTTACACAATTTTTTCCGTTAAAAATCTAAATAAAATGACTTAAATATAAAGTATACGATCTACTCAAATGATTTATGAATAAAAAATGTAGAATATTTCACAAAGGCTTACCTATTTTGGCATGTTTCTGAAGGTAGTTTTAATGAAATGAATACGAATAATTCAGGCCCTATGGGGCTTTTTAAAATCTCAAAAGGAAAAAGTAGTGTCATTTTAAAAGAACAACTAGTTGTTCTTTCAATATTCAAAGTTTCAAGAAAATTGGGCTGTTGCCAGTTTCTATGAGATTTTACATTAGCTTGAACACCACTGTTAAGGTTTTTCTCATTAATCACACGTCATTTAGAAATATATGTTCGAGATTTGGGAGGTAGAATGTCTCTTACATTTTTTGTCAAATACATTTCATATATTAAATAAAAAAAATGGTATTGAATTTATAACACTGGGGAAATTTGCATAACAGATTTGTTAAGTTCTCTTTTTCATCATGCTTAAAAGAAAAAAAAATACTGCTATGGGTTTTGAATTGACCTTTAATTATCTGAATACTTCATAATCCGAAGGTAGGCGTATTGATCGTTCCGACTAAAGTAATTATATGCACTGCATTTGTCAAATGTACGCCAGACAATAAGAAAGACTTCCTTCTGCAATGTAATTAAAGCATTAAGGAAATGTCTAACAGATTCGTGATAAGTTTGCTTTTTGTCCTCTATAAAAGAACATTACTGTTTTTGTTATTCAATTGATCTCTAGCTCTGTAGACTTACTAATCAGACAGTAGGCGTATTGATGGAAACTTTTTAGGTGTTTCGGTAATGTGTCTGAAGTTTTGATATAATCTTGATACCATTGCCTTGTACTTTCATTAATCTAACATTGAAGATGTGTAATGTATTTAGTAAAAATAATCAATCACATATGTGCAAAAGAAATAAGCCTTCTTTTGAATTTTGTATATTAAATCTAGATATATTACTTTCCTAAAAATGAATCTTAATAGGTTTAAATGATTTTTGACCTAAAAATATATATAATTTGTTTTTATATTTCCGTCAGATGTTAGTACAAAGACAATTTTAATCTTCGTGTTATGTTCGTGTTTGAAAATGTATTAACATACCTGTCCATCTGGTTTGATATAATCTTTATATAATTGCCTTGATTTTCAATGATCTAACACTGAGGATACATAAACCTTTATGTGTAATGTATTTAGTAGAAATGACAAATAACACAAATAATGAAAATTACAAACATTATGTTGTGCAACTAAGGTAAGCCTACTTCTGAATTTTGTATATCAAATCTAGATATATTACTTTTCTAAATAGGAATCTTGGTAGGTTTGAATAATTATTAACCCAAAAAATCAATTTATTCTTGATACTTTAGTCAGAGACTAATACAAAGATAAATTGAATCTACTTATTATGTTTGTGTTTGAAAATGTATTAACATACCTCTCCATCTGAGTTGATAAACATTGCTGATTGAAAATGCTTTGTTTTTTTCATATCTTGCTGGGAATGGCTGATTTCGAAACAGTGGGTAAGTACCATTTTCTTTTAAACAAATATACTTTATCAACCAAATAAAAATACACCTTACGCCATCTTAATTAATTGATCATTACTAAATCGATCATAAATAATAGACATAATTGACATTGTTCTGTGCAAATAAAATATGACTATATCTGGATTTTGATTAAATAGAATTTTTCTTTTATAGGGATCTTCGAAGATTTTTTTTATTCATCAACATCAAATATTAATGTATTTTGGGCATTTTAAATAGAAAATACTACAGACAAAATTACTGCCATTATTAATGTGCCAATGAATAAGAATTATTTGTGAAGTATTGATGATAATTTCGCTTGTTATCATTCCCTCTAGATATATGTGCATCTTATACATTGGATTCGTCAAACATTTTCATTATTAAAGAAAAACGTATGTGTGCATAATTACACCACTAAGGAAATGGGACTAAAATAATCGTGATCATTTTACTTTTTGTCGTCCATATAAGACAACTACTAGTTTGGTCATTGAATTTTTATTACGAAAAGTCTGTAGACTAAATAATCAGCCGGTAGGCGTACTGATGATCACCTTTTAGGAATTGCGGATATATTGCGAGGTTATTAATTCAATGATGAACCCTTGTCTTGTTTTTTTTATCTAAGAATGAAGACACAAAATCCTTTATGTGTAATGTAACAAAAAGCAATATACAACATAATAAATAATGAACATCACTAGCATAATGATGAAGGTGTTGTAAGTATATAAGATTACTTCTGAATTTCATATAATTAGTTTAGTAGTAATATTTTCTGATTGATTTCTAGCTCAGTAGACTTATTCATCAGACAGTAGACGTATTGATGGAAACTTTTTAGGTGTTTCGGTAATGTGTCTAAAGGTTAAATATAATCTTTATATGATTGCTTTGTTTTTCTAATACTGAAAATGTTTCTAAATAGGAATCTTGGTAGGTTCAAATAATTATTAACATAAAAAATATATGCATTCTTGATATTTAAATCGGATACTAGTACAAAGAAAAATAGAATCTACTTATTATGTTTGTGTTTGAAAATGTATTAACATACCTCTCCATCTGAGTTGATAAACATTGCTGATTGAAAATGCTTTGTTTTTTCATATCTTGCTGGGAATGGCTGATTTCGAAACAGATTGTAAGTAACATTTTCTTTTAAACAAATATACTTTATCAACCAAATAAAAATACACCTTACGCCATCTTAATTAATTGATCATTACTAAATCGATCATAAATAATAGACATAATTGACATTGTTCTGTGCAAATAAAATATGACTATATCTGGATTTTGATTAAATATTCTTCTTCTTAATAGGGATCTTAGTAGGATTTTTATTTATCAACATCAAACATTGATGTATTTAGGACATTTTAACTAAAAAATAGTACAGACTAAAATTACTATCATTATCAATGTACCAATAAATAATTATGATTTGTGAAATGATGAGCTAAAATTTCTCTGATAAGATGATTAACCGGCAAATGATAATGTCGCTTGTTATCTCTCCCCCTAGATAAATATAAAGCTGATATGGTGAATTAATGAAGTATTATCATTATTAAACAAAAACGTATTTGTGCATAATTGAAACACTGAGAAAATGGGACTGATCAATTCGTTATCATTTTGCTTATCGTCGTCCATATAAGACAACTACTAATTTGGTCATTTACTTTTTATCACGAAATGCCTGCAGACTAAATAATCAGTCGGTAGGCCTGTTGAAGATCAATTATTAGGAATTGCAGATATATTGTGAGGTTATCAATTCCATGACGAAATTTTGTCTTTTTTTTCAGCTTAAATTTTCTTAATTTCGATATATGCATATTTATAGAACAAATATGAAATCACGGAAATAGGAACAAGTGTCACAGACACTTATGTAAACATATCACCATGTGTTTTATAGCAAATGATAACTTTGGAGCATGATAACACCATTCTTACATGATAACTCACTCACTCGCATTAACATTTGGTAATGAATAAAGATATAATTATAATTCGGTTTAAACTCGAATGAAATTTGTGGGGTGTCATATCTTACATATAATTTATTCAATGGAAGCAAATCTGCCCGTTGTAATTATGTAGTGTTGTACGGCTTAGAATATTAATTTATTATCAGCTGTAGAAGAAATAGATTCATCTCCAAAAAGAAGAAGATCCAAAGTAATATTGAAATCTAACGAGTGAAGGTAGCGTCGTCTCATTTCATCAAATCGACCACATTCAAGTAAAAAAATGTTTGTTGCCTTCGACTACACCACATATACATAATGAAGATGGTACAATTTTTGCAAAGAAATGACTTTTTAGAGCACTCCACTCCATTCTTAGACGTACATGAAATATTTGACCCTTATGGGTATGAGAACTGAAATAAGCAAGCGTATTCGGTGAATACTTATGACTAAAATAAGTTTTTGAAGCAGAAGTAGACTGGTTTAAGCGAACACTTTGTGGTAGACTATTCCATTGGTTTATATCAGAAGGAAGAAAAGATTTTTGATAGAATGAGGTTTTATATGATAAAGGTGTAATAAATGTATGGTCCGAGTGTCTAGTTTCATACGAATGTCCTTCAGAAAAACAGTTTCTGGGATCATGCTATAGAGGTATTCAGGTGTATAATGATAGAACATCTGGTGGAAATGTATAATTTTATTAACTTGCCTTCGATCAAATAAGCTGACCCCTGCAGATTCGTTGAACAGTTTATCAATACTAACCAATTTTGTTGCACCTGTAATTATTCTAGCTGCTTCAATATACAAATTCTCAAGTTTTTTTCACTAGTTCATGAGGTATGTTTCCCCAAACCATGTCCCCATACTCCAATATTGGCCTTATACCTGGGCCTTTATTTCGTTACAATGACAACGATGTATTTAAAACTGTTACTATCTCATTCGGCATACCCCATAACCCATATGTACTTATTTTCACTTCTATTTAATAATATCTAAATTTCAACCAATTTGAGACCCCCCTTGCTACCTGCATTTCTATTTTCAATGCACTCACAAACTGTTTTCCCGGATTTTCATTTCGGAATTAATTTCATGTATTTTTAATGGGTGATAAATTGGCAAAACCCATATCAGAGTTAAATGAGATGACAAAGAGCAATGCTTCGTTTTCGTTTTTTTCCAAAAAGCGTTAATTTTTCGTAAAAAAAAATTATTTTACACAATTTTTTCCGTTAAAAATCTAAATAAAATGACTTAAATATAAAGTATACGATCTACTCAAATGATTTATGAATAAAAAATGTAGAATATTTCACAAAGGCTTACCTATTTTGGCATGTTTCTGAAGGTAGTTTTAATGAAATGAATACGAATAATTCAGGCCCTATGGGGCTTTTTAAAATCTCAAAAGGAAAAAGTAGTGTCATTTTAAAAGAACAACTAGTTGTTCTTTCAATATTCAAAGTTTCAAGAAAATTGGGCTGTTGCCAGTTTCTATGAGATTTTTGCATTAGCTTGAACACCACTGTTAAGGGTTTTCTCATTAATCACACGTCATTTAGAAATATATGTTCGAGATTTGGAAGGTAGAATGTCTCTTACATTTTTTGTCAAATACATTTCATATATTAAATAAAAAAAATGGTATTGAATTTATAACACTGGGGAAATTTGCATAACAGATTTGTTAAGTTCTCTTTTTCATCATGCTTAAAAGAAAAAAAAATACTGCTATGGTTTTTGAATTGATCTTTAATTATCTGAATACTTCATAATCCGAAGGTAGGCGTATTGATCGTTTCGACTAAAGTTATTATATGCACTGCATTTGTCAAATGTACGCCAGACAATAAGAAAGACTTCTTTCTGCAATGTAATTAAAGCACTAAGGAAATGTCTAACAGATTCGTGATAAGTTTGCTTTTTGTCCTCTATAAAAGAACATTACTGTTTTTGTTATTCAATTGATCTCTAGCTCTGTAGACTTACTAATCAGACAGTAGGCGTATTGATGGAAACTTTTTAGGTGTTTCGGTAATGTGTCTGAAGTTTTGATATAATCTTGATACCATTGCCTTGTACTTTCATTAATCTAACATTGAAGATGTGTAATGTATTTAGTAAAAATAATCAATCACATATGTGCAAAAGAAATAAGCCTTCTTTTGAATTTTGTATATTAAATCTAGATATATTACGTTCCTAAAAATGAATCTTAATAGGTTTAAATGATTTTTGACCTAAAAATATATATAATTTGTTTTTATATTTCCGTCAGATGTTAGTACAAAGACAATTTTAATCTTCGTGTTATGTTCGTGTTTGAAAATGTATTAACATACCTGTCCATCTGGTTTGATATAATCTTTATATAATTGCCTTGATTTTCAATGATCTAACACTGAGGATACATAAACCTTTATGTGTAATGTATTAAGTAGAAATGACAAATAACATAAATAATGAAAATTACAAACATTATGTTGTGCAACTAAGGTAAGCCTACTTCTGAATTTTGTATATCAAATCTAGATATATTACTTTTCTAAATAGGAATCTTTGTAGGTTTGAATAATTATTAACCCAAAAAAATCAATTTATTCTTGATACTTTAGTCAGAGACTAATACAAAGATAAATTGAATCTACTTATTATGTTTGTGTTTGAAAATGTATTAACATACCTCTCCATCTGAGTTGATAAACATTGCTGATTGAAAATGCTTTGTTTTTTTTCATATCTTGCTGGGAATGGCTGATTTCGAAACAGATCGTAAGTAACATTTTCTTTTAAACAAATATACTTTATCAACCAAATAAAAATACACCTTACGCCATCTTAATTAATTGATCATTACTAAATCGATCATAAATAATAGACATAATTGACATTGTTCTGTGCAAATAAAATATGACTATATCTGGATTTTGATTAAATAGTATTCTTCTTTATAGGGATCTTCGAAGATTTTTTTATTCATCAACATCAAATATTAATGTATTTTGGGCATTTTAAATAGAAAATACTACAGACAAAATTACTGCCATTATTAATGTGCCAATGAATAAGAATTATTTGTGAAGTATTGATGATAATTTCGCTTGTTATCATTCCCTCTAGATATATGTGCATCTTATACATTGGATTCGTCAAACATTTTCATTATTAAAGAAAAACGTATGTGTGCATAATTACACCACTAAGGAAATGGGACTAAAATAATCGTGATCATTTTACTTTTTGTCGTCCATATAAGACAACTACTAGTTTGGTCATTGAATTTTTATTACGAAAAGTCTGTAGACTAAATAATCAGCCGGTAGGCGTACTGATGATCACCTTTTAGGAATTGCGGATATATTGCGAGGTTATTAATTCAATGATGAACCCTTGTCTTGTTTTTTTTTTATCTAAGAATGAAGACACAAAATCCTTTATGTGTAATGTAACAAAAAGCAATATACAACATAATAAATAATGAACATCACTAGCATAATGATGAAGGTGTTGTAAGTATATAAGATTACTTCTGAATTTCATATAATTAGTTTAGTAGTAATATTTTCTGATTGATTTCTAGCTCAGTAGACTTATTCATCAGACAGTAGACGTATTGATGGAAACTTTTTAGGTGTTTCGGTAATGTGTCTAAAGGTTAAATATAATCTTTATATGATTGCTTTGTTTTTCTAATACTGAAAATGTTTCTAAATAGGAATCTTGGTAGTTTCAAATAATTATTAACATAAAAAATATATGCATTCTTGATATTTAAATCGGATACTAGTGCAAAGAAAAATAGAATCTACTTATTATGTTTGTGTTTGAAAATGTATTAACATACCTCTCCATCTGAGTTGATAAACATTGCTGATTTAAAATGCTTTGTTTTTTTCATATCTTGCTGGGAATGGCTGATTTCGAAACAGATCGTAAGTAACATTTTCTTTTAAACAAATATACTTTATCAACCAAATAAAAATACACCTTACGCCATCTTAATTAATTGATCATTACTAAATCGATCATAAATAATAGACATAATTGACATTGTTCTGTGCAAATAAAATATGACTATATCTGGATTTTGATTAAATAGTATTCTTCTTTATAGGGATCTTCGAAGATTTTTTTATTCATCAACATCAAATATTAATGTATTTTGGGCATTTTAAATAGAAAATACTACAGACAAAATTACTGCCATTATTAATGTGCCAATGAATAAGAATTATTTGTGAAGTATTGATGATAATTTCGCTTGTTATCATTCCCTCTAGATATATGTGCATCTTATACATTGGATTCGTCAAACATTTTCATTATTAAAGAAAAACGTATGTGTGCATAATTACACCACTAAGGAAATGGGACTAAAATAATCGTGATCATTTTACTTTTTGTCGTCCATATAAGACAACTACTAGTTTGGTCATTGAATTTTTATTACGAAAAGTCTGTAGACTAAATAATCAGCCGGTAGGCGTACTGATGATCACCTTTTAGGAATTGCGGATATATTGCGAGGTTATTAATTCAATGATGAACCCTTGTCTTGTTTTTTTTTATCTAAGAATGAAGACACAAAATCCTTTATGTGTAATGTAACAAAAAGCAATATACAACATAATAAATAATGAACATCACTAGCATAATGATGAAGGTGTTGTAAGTATATAAGATTACTTCTGAATTTCATATAATTAGTTTAGTAGTAATATTTTTCTGATTGATTTCTAGCTCAGTAGACTTATTCATCAGACAGTAGACGTATTGATGGAAACTTTTTAGGTGTTTCGGTAATGTGTCTAAAGGTTAAATATAATCTTTATATGATTGCTTTGTTTTTCTAATACTGAAAATGTTTCTAAATAGGAATCTTGGTAGGTTCAAATAATTATTAACATAAAAAATATATGCATTCTTGATATTTAAATCGGATACTAGTACAAAGAAAAATAGAATCTACTTATTATGTTTGTGTTTGAAAATGTATTAACATACCTCTCCATCTGAGTTGATAAACATTGCTGATTTAAAATGCTTTGTTTTTTTCATAACTTGCTTGGAATGGCTGATTTCGAAACAGGGAGTAAGTAACATTTTCTTTTAAACAAATATACTTTGTCAACCAATAAATATACACCATACGCCATCTTGATTAATTGATCATTACTAAATTGATCATAAATAATAAACATAATTGACATTGTGATTTGCAAATGAAATATTTCTTTTTCTGGATTATCAATAATAAATTAAGAAATATCATTCTTCTAAATAAGGATCTTGATAGCTTATTTTATTTCGTAACATCAAACATTGATGTATTTTGAACATTCTAACCAGAAAATAGTACAAACAAAATTACAATTATTACGATTGTGCCAATAAATAATTTTAATTTGTGAAATGATGAGGTAAAATTTCTCATATAAGATAATTAATCGGCAAATGATAATATCGCTTGTCATCTCTCCCCCTAGATAAATGTGAAGCTTATACATTGAATTCATCAAATATTTTAATTATTAAACAAAAACGTATCCGTCCATAATTAAAACACCGAGGAAATGTGACTAATAAATTCGTGAGCATTTTGCTTTTCGTCGTCCATATAAGACAACTACTAGTTTGGTTATTGATTTTTTATCTCGAAATGTCTGTAGATTTAATAATCAGCCGGTAGACGTGTTGATGATCACCTTTTAGGAGTTGTAGATGTTATGTGAGGTTATTAATTCATTGATGAAATCTTATCTTCATTTTTTATCGAAGAATGAAGATACAAAAACCCTTTATGTGTAATGTTAAAAGTAGCAATATACAACATAATAAATAATGAACATCACTAGCATAATGATGAAGGTATTGTAAGTATATAAAATTACTTCTGAATTTTGTATAATTAGTTTAGAAGTAATTTTTTTTCTAATTGATCTATAGCTCTGTATATTTACTAATCAGACAGTTGGCATATTGATGGAAACCTTTTAGGTGTTTCGGTAATATGTCTGAAGTTTTGATATAATCTTTATATCATTGCCTTGTTTATTATTAATTTACTAGTTTGGTCATTTGACATATATGTAGAGCTTGCTAAGTATTTAATGGTAGTATAACTGTTGATAATACATTTGTTCATTAAAGGTGGTGATGCAAAACCGCCCACGCCCCGATTTGATTTCAATTTTTTTAGTTTTAAAGGTCCAGGTACATAACTACTTTATATGTGCTTTTTGTTTATTTTGTATTTTTTAAAAAGGGAAAAAGGCTCTTAAATAATGTTTTCTAAAAAATGCTTTGGGTTTGTGACAAGAGGACCCCTTGTGTCCACCGTTTGAACATATTTTATTTTTATTTTTATTCATGTATTTTAATGGGTGATAAATTGGCAAAACCCATATCAGAGTTAAATGAGATGACAAAGAGCAATGCTTCGTTTTCGTTTTTTCCAAAAAGCGTTAATTTTTCGTAAAAAAATATTATTTTACACAAATTTAAATAAAATGACTTAAATATAAAGTATACGATCTACTCAAATGATTTATGAATAAAAAAATGTAGAATATTTCACAAAGGCTTACCTATTTTGGCATGTTTCTGAAGGTTGTTTTAATGAAATGAATACGAATAATTCAGGCCCTATGGGGGTTTTTAAAATCTCAAAAGGAAAAAGTAGTGTCATTTTAAAAGAACAACTAGTTGTTCTTTCAATATTCAAAGTTTCAAAAAAATTGGGCTGTGGCCAGTTTCTATGAGATTTTTACATTAGCTTGAACACCACTGTTAAGGGTTTTCTCATTAATCACACGTAATTTAGAAATATATGTTCGAGATTTGGGAGGTAGAATGTCTCAAACATTTTTTTGTCAAATACATTTCATATATTAAACAAAAAAAAATTGGTTATTGAATTTATAACACTGGGGAAATTTGCATAACAGATTTGTTAAGTTCTCTTTTTCATCATGCTTAAAAGAAAAAAAAATACTGCTATGGGTTTTGAATTGACCTTTAATTATCTGAATACTTCATAATCCGAAGGTAGGCGTATTGATCGTTCCGACTAAAGTAATTATATGCACTGCATTTGTCAAATGTACGCCAGACAATAAGAAAGACTTCCTTCTGCAATGTAATTAAAGCATTAAGGAGATGTCTAACAGATTCGTGATAAGTTTGCTTTTTGTCCTCTATAAAAGAACATTACTGTTTTTGTTATTCAATTGATCTCTAGCTCTGTAGACTTAAAATCAGACAGTAGGCGTATTGATGGAAACTTTTTAGGTGTTTCGGTAATGTGTCTGAAGTTTTGATATAATCTTGATACCATTGCCTTGTACTTTCATTAATCTAACATTGAAGATGTGTAATGTATTTAGTAAAAATAATCAATCACATATGTGCAAAAGAAATAAGCCTTCTTTTGAATTTTGTATATTAAATCTAGATATATTACTTTCCTAAAAATGAATTTTAATAGGTTTTAATGATTTTTGACCTAAAAATATATATAATTTGTTTTTATATTTCCGTCAGATGTTAGTACAAAGACAATTTTAATCTTCGTGTTATGTTCGTGTTTGAAAATGTATTAACATACCTGTCCATCTGGTTTGATATAATCTTTATATAATTGCCTTGATTTTCAATGATCTAACACTGAGGATACATAAACCTTTATGTGTAATGTATTTAGTAGAAATGACAAATAACACAAATACTTAAAATTACAAACATTATGTTGTGCAACTAAGGTAAGCCTACTTCTGAATTTTGTATATCAAATCTAGATATATTACTTTTCTAAATAGGAATCTTTGTAGAATTGAATAATTATTAACCCAAAAAATCAATTTATTCTTGATACTTTAGTCAGAGACTAATACAAAGATAAATTGAATCTACTTATTATGTTTGTGTTTGAAAATGTATTAACTTACCTCTCCATCTGAGTTTATCAACATTTCTGATTTAAAATGTTTGTTTCTTTCATATCTTGCTGGAAATGGCTGATTTCGAAACAGATCGTAAGTAACATTTTCTTTTAAACAAATATACTTGATCAACCAAATAAAAATACACCTTACGCCATCTTAATTAATTGATCATTAAACATTTGATTGTAAATAATATACATAATTGACATTGTGGAATGCAAATGAAATCTGACTATTTTTGGATTTTGATTAATACATTAAGAAATATTGTTCTTTTTAATAGGGATCTTAGTAGGTTTTATTTATTCATGAACATCTAATATTAATGTATTTTGGGCATTTTAAATAGAAAATACTACAGACAAAATTACTGCCATTATTAATGTGCCAATGAATAAGAATTATTTGTGAAGTATTGATGATAATTTCGCTTGTTATCATTCCCTCTAGATATATGTGCATCTTATACATTGGATTCATCAAACATTTTCATTATTAAAGAAAAACGTATGTGTGCATAATTACACAACTAAGGAAATGGGACTAAACTAATCGTGATCATTTTACTTTTTGTCGTCCATATAAGACAACTACTAGTTTGGTCATTGAATTTTTATTACGAAAAGTCTGTAGACTAAATTATCAGCCGGTAGGCGTACTGATGATCACCTTTTAGGAATTGCGGATATATTGCGAGGTTATTAATTCAATGATGAACCCTTGTCTTGTTTTTTTTTATCTAAGAATGAAGACACAAAATTCTTTATGTGTAATGTAACAAAAAGCAATATACAACATAATAAATAATGAACATCACTAGCATAATGATGAAGGTGTTGTAAGTATATAAGATTACTTCTGAATTTCATATAATTAGTTTAGTAGTAATATTTTCTGATTGATTTCTAGCTCAGTAGACTTATTCATCAGACAGTAGACGTATTGATGGAAACTTTTTAGGTGTTTCGGTAATGTGTCTAAAGGTTAAATATAATCTTTATATGATTGCTTTGTTTTTCTAATACTGAAAATGTTTCTAAATAGGAATTGGTAGGTTCAAATAATTATTAACATAAAAAATATATGGATTCTTGATATTTAAATCGGATACTTGTACAAAGAAAAATAGAATCTACTTATTATGTTTGTGTTTGAAAATGTATTAACATACCTATCAATATGAGTTGATACACATTGCTGATTTAAAATGCTTTGTTTTTTCATATCTTGCTGGGAATGGCTGATTTCGAAACAGCACGTAAGTAACATTTTCTTTTAAACAAATATACTTTATCAACCAATGGAAATACACTATACGCCATCTTGATTAATTGATCTTTATTAAATTGATCCTAAATAATAAACATAACTGACATTGTGATGTGCAAATTAAATATTTCTTTTCTGATTTTAATTAATAAATTAAGAAATATATTCTTCTTAATAGGGATCTTAATAGGGTTTTTTATTTCACATACATCAATTATTGATGTATTTTAAACATTTTAACCAAAAAATAGTACAAAACAAATCACTATCATTATTAATGTGCCAATAAATAATTTTGATTTGTGAAATGATGAGGTAAAAATGTCTCTTATAAGATGATTAACCGGCAAATGATAATGTCGCTTGTTATCTCTCCCCCTAGATAAATGTGAAGCTTATATGCTGAATTTATGAATTATTATCATTATTAAACAAAAACGTATTTGTGAATAATTAGATCACTGAGTAAATGAGATTGATCAATTCGTTATCATTTTGCTTATCGTCGTCCATATAAGTCAACTACTAGTTTGGTCATTGAATTTTTACCACAAAATGTCTGTAGAATAAATAATCAGCCGAAAGGCGTGTTGATGATCATTTATTCGGAATTGCAGACATATTGTGAGGTTATCAATTCTATGATGGAATTTTGTCTTGTATTTTATCTAAGAATGATAATATCAAAATCTTAATTTGTAACAAGTGGCAATATACAACATAATAAACAATGAAAATTACTAGCATAATGATGAAGGTATTGTAAGTATATAAGATTACTTATGAATTTTGTATAATTAGTTTAGAAGTACTATTTTCTTCTATTAAATCTCTTGCTCTGTAGACTTATTAATCAGACACTAGGTTTATTGATGGAAAAACCTTTTAGGTGTTTCGGTAATGTCTTTGAAGGTTAAATATAAGCTTTATATCATTATCTTGTTTTTCATTAATCTAACAGTGAAGATGCACATCTCTTTATGTGTAATGTAAACGTCTAACAACATAAATAATGAAAATAACTAGCATTATGCAGTGCAAATGAAATAAGCCTACTTCTGAGAATGAAGGTACAAAACCCTTTATGTGTAATGTAACAAGTAGCAATATACAACATTATAAATAATGAACAGCAATAGTATAATGATGAAGTGTTGTAAGTATATAAGATTACTTCTGAATTTTGTATAATTAGTTTAGAAGTAATAATTTTCTAATTGATCTCTAGCTTTTTAGACTCATTAATCAGACAGTAGGCATATTGATTGAACCTTTTTAGGTGTTTCGGGTAATGTGTCTGAAGGTTATACATAATATTTATATCATTGCCTTGTTTTTCATTAACCTAACACTGTAGATGCACAACCTTTTATGTGTAATGTATTAAGTAAAACTGGTCCAACATGATGCTGTGGAACTGGATAAACCTACTTCTAGAGGTTGTTTATTCAATCCTGATATATAATCTACTTGTTATGGTTAGTAATTCAATGATGAAATCTTGTCTAGTTTTTAATCTAACAATGAAGAACGAAACCCTTTTTGTGTAATGTAACAAGTAGCAATATACAACATAATAAATAATGAACATCACTAGCATTATGATGAAGGTATTGAAGTATATAAGATTACTACCTCCGTGAAGTTGATTCCTAGTTCCCAGTTCCTTATTCCATTACTTATTCGATTCCCTGATTACTTATTCGATTCCCTGATTACTTATTCGATTCCCTGATTACTTATTCGATTTCTAGCTACTAATTACATTTAACATCAGAAATGGTTTAAAATGCATTATTACGCATCACAATGATCTATTTGACCTTTTAATTACTCATTAAGGGCCCATTACTTAAATTCGATTCTCTGATAACTTATTCGATTCCCTGGTTACTTATTCGATTTCTAACTACTAATTAACATCAGAAATGGTTCAAAATGCATTATCGTGCATAACAATGATCTATTTCACCTTTTAATTACTCATTAAGGGCCAATTACTTGTTCGATTCCCTCATTCCTTATTCGATTCCCTGATTACTTATTCGATTTCTAGCTACTAATTAACATCAGAAATGGTTCAAAATGCATTATTATGTATCACAATGATCTATTTGACCTTTTAATTACTCATTAAGGGCCCATTACTTATTCGATTCCCTGATTACTTATTCGATTCCCTGATTACTTATTCGATTTCTAGCTACTAATTAACATCAGAAATGGTTCAAAATGCATTATCATGCATCACAATGATCTATTTGACCTTTTAATTACTCATTAAGATTCGCTGATTATTTATTCGATTCTCTGATTACTTATTCGATTCCCTGATTATTTATTCGATTTCCTGATTATCTATTCGATTTTTAGCTACTAATTGACATCAGAAATGGTTCAAAATGCATAATTATGCATCACAATGATCTATTTGATCTTTTAATTACTCATTAAGGGCCCATTACTAATTCGATTGCCTGATTACTTATTCGATTCCCTGATTACTTATTCGATTTCTAGCTATTAATTTACATCAGAAATGGTTCAAAATGCATAATCATGCATAACAATGATCTATTTGACCTTTTAATTACTCATTAAGGGCCCATTACTTATTCGATCCCCTGATTACTTATTCGATTCCCTGATTACTTATTCGATTTATAGCTACTAATTTACATCAGAAATGGTTCAAAATGCATTATTATGCATCACAATGATCTATTTGATCTTTTAATTACTCATTAAGGGCCCATTACTGATTCGATATCCTGATTACTTATTCGATTCCCTGATTACTTATTCGATTCCCTGATTACTTATTCGATTTCTAGCTATTAATTTACATCAGAAATGGTTCAAAATGCATAATCATGCATAACAATGATCTATTTGACCTTTTAATTACTCATTAAGGGCCCATTACTTATTCGATATCCGGATTACTTATTCGATTCTCTGATTACTTATTCGATTTCTAGCTATTAATTAACATAAAAAACGGTTCAAAATGCATTAACATGTATCACAATGATCTATTTGACCTTTTAATTACTCATTAAGGGCCCATTAATTATTCGATTATCTGATTACTTTTTCGATTCCCTGACTATTTATTCGATTCCCTGATTACTTATTCGATTTTTAGCTACTAATTGACATCACAAATGGTTCAAAATGCATTATTATGCATCACAATGATCTATTTGACCTTTTAATTACTCATGAAGGGCCCATTACTTATTCGATATCCTGATTACTTATGCGATTCCCTGGTTACTTATTCGATTTCTAGCTACTAAGTAACATCAGAAATGGTTCAAAATACATTATTATGCATCACAATGATCTATTTGACCTTTTAATTACTCATTAAGGGCCCATTAATTATTCGATTCTCTGATTACTTATTCGATTACCTGATTATTTATTCGAGTCTCTGATTACTTATTCGATTCCCTGATTACTTATTCGATTTCTAGCTATTAATTTACTTCATAAACGGTTCAAAATGCATTATTATGTATCACAATGATCTATTTGACCTTTTAATTACTCATGAAGGGCCCATTACTTATTCGATTCCCTGATTACTTATTCTGTTCCCTGGTTACTTATTCGATTTTTAGCTACTAATTAACATCAGAAATGGTTCAAAATGCATTATTATGCATCACAATGATCTATTTGATCTTTTAATTACTCATTAAGCGCCCATTACTGATTCGATTCTCTGATTACTAATTCGATTACCTGATTACTTATTCGATTCTCTGATTACTTATATTATTTCGATTTCTAGCTATTCATTTACATCAGAAATGGTTCAAAATGCATAATCATGCATAACAATAATCTATTTGACCTTTTAATTATTCATGAAGGGCCCATTACTTATTCGATGGCCTGATTACTTATTCGATTCCCTGGTTACTTATTCGATTCCCTGATTACTTATTCGATTTCTAGCTATTAATTTACATCAGAAATGGTTCAAAATGCATTATTATGCATCACAATGATCTAATTGACCTTTTAATTACTAATTAAGGTTCCATTACTTATTCGATTGCCTTATTACTTATTCGATTCCCTGCTATTAATTTACATCAGAAATGGTTCAAAATGCATTATTATGTATCACAATGATCTATTTGACCTTTTAATTACTCATTAAGGGCCCATTACTTATTCGATCCCCGGATTACTTATTCGATTCCCTGATTACTTATTCGATTTCTAGCTACTAATTAACATCAGAAATGATTCAAATTGCATTATTATGCATCACAATGATCTATTTGACCTTTTAATTACTCATGAAGGGCCCATTACTTATTCGAATCCCTAATTACTTATTCGATTCCCTGATTACTTATTCGATTCCCTGATTACGTATTCGATTTCTACCTACTAATTAACATCAGAAATGGTTCAAAAATGCATAGTCATGCATAACAATGATCTATTTGACCTTTTAATTACTCATTAAGGGCCCATTAATTATTCGATTCTCTGATTACTTATTCGATTCCCTGATTATTTATTCGATTTCTAGCTACTAAATAACATCAGAAATGGTTCAAAATGCATTATTAAGTATCACAATGATCTATTTGACCTTTTAATTACTCATTAAAGGCCCATTACTTATTTTATTCCGTGGTTACTTATTCGATTCCCTGATTACTTATTCGATTTCTAGCAACTAATTAACATCAGAAATGGTTCAAAATGCATAATCATGCATAACAATGATCTATTTGACCTTTTAATTACTCATTAAGGGCCCATTAATTATTCGATTCTCTGATTACTTATTCGATTTCTAGCCACTAATTAACATCAGAAATGGTTCAAAATGCATTATTATGTATCACAATGATCTATTTGACCTTTTAATTACTCATTAAGGGCCCATTACTTATTCGATTGCCTGATTACTTATTCGATTTCCTGGTTACTTATTCGATTTCTAGCTACTAATTAACATCAGAAATGGTTCAAAATGCATAATCATGCATAACAATGATCTATTAGACCTTTTAATTACTCATTAAGGGCCCGTTAATTTTTCGATTCTCTGATTACTTATTCGATTCCCTGATTATTTATTCGATTTCCTGATTACCTATTCGATTTTTAGCTACTAATTGACATCAGAAATGGTTCAAAATGCATTATTATGCATCACAATGATCCATTTGATCTTTTAATTTCTCATTAAGGGCCCATCACTTATTCGATTCCCTGATTACTTATTCGATTCCCTGGTTACTTATTCGATTTCTAGCTACTAATTAACATTAGAAATGGTTCAAAATGCATTATTATGCATCACAATTATCTATTTGACCTTTTAATTACTCATTAAAGGGAGGAAACATAAGGGTGGGACTTCATAAAGTTATGGTAAATACTTGGTGTCGGATAGGTCATGTTACCCATTGAAATGACATACATGGTCAAAAGACATGTATATGAATCCATTTACTCCAAAGTGTTGTATGAATAATACATGTATAAAGGAATAATTTGATTCTGTTAAAAAGCGTTGACGTCATAATGACGTCACACATTTGGGACAGTGGCATGTCAAGAGGACAATATACAGGTAATGAAACATGTTCCATCCTTTGGAAGACGTAGTGATTTTGGTTCTTTAATTTCCCATTTCTCAACAAATCAAATAATTTCTAAGTGAGTATTACCAGAATTACAGAACGTAATCACCAACACCAGAAAACGTCCATATATATATATATATTAGGCATCAGAAAAACTCTTCGATACAAGTGTTCTTAAGATGCTCAAATGTCAGTGGTAATGTTGTTTTGACTGCATTTTCTGCTTTTTTATTGAAGATTCCATGTATTATTTTGTTTTTATGAAGGAAAAGAAAATTTTAATTTCAGGCAGTTTACAAATGGAATCTCTTCGTGCTTTACGTTCTGTATCAAACAAACTAGAACACTTTGAGAGAATATCATAGTTTTTGGGACACCCTGTATCACATAATGAAAATTGGTTTTACCGTGGGCCTTGACGGTCATCTGACTACTGACACAATTCAACATTGTCAAAAATACATTAGTGGCAAACAATTAAGGCAATACAAGGAACTCTTTAGTAGAAGTAGCAAGTTTCTGATATATTTGACGAATATGACATTGAATGAAAATCAAGGTAATTCATTTGAACAAACTTGTAGCCCTTCATGCTAGCATATGACAGGCCCAATATCAGGTCCCTAGGGCTTTTAGTTATTCACATGGTGTTGTTTAAAGATTTTAGCCTTTTTGACCTATATGACCTGGAATAAAGGTCAAGGTCATTTATTTGAACACACTTGGTAACTCTTCGCCCCAGCATGTTTCAGACCAAATACCAATACCCTAAGCCGTTTGATTATTGAGAAGAAGTCGTTTGAATATAATGTTTACGCACGGCGGTTGGCGGTGGACGGAGTATGATGAATATGTAATCCTGACCCTTCCGGACACAAGGCAAACAGATCATCAGAATGGGAGAACAGCGATCGGAGGTAAAAGTCAGAGAAATTAAGAAGAGCCAACGAAGCCGCAAGGATAATAACCTCAGCAGCCCCCACCTTGCAAATTCATCAAAACTCTAGACTGATCATTACTGCCTATAAACAATCTTCATTAGCTGACATATCCATCAGAAGATAAACTGGAGATATCCTGTTGAACCTGGTTAATGGAC
This sequence comes from Argopecten irradians, assembly GCF_041381155.1. NCBI lineage: Eukaryota > Metazoa > Mollusca > Bivalvia > Pectinida > Pectinidae > Argopecten > Argopecten irradians. The sequence goes on along the minus strand of NC_091149.1, from coordinate 20,007,207 downwards.
AAGCATGAACGAGATCGAGTACCTCGCCCTCTGGTTTTATCACTTTTATCAAAACTCCAGGAAATTGATTCTTTGCCGAAAAACAGGATTAGTAAGAAGGGTAACAGCGGAGCTATATCTGGCCCAACAGAGGCACGAAGAGTGAGTATACAATGCATGGATATCACTCCTCCTGCGGCCTGATGCAAGAGAATGCAGAAAGATAGTCTTAAAAGATAATAATTTATGGAAATAGACATCAAATGCATAAGGGAGCCCCTTCAATGACTAACACAAAGGCTAGGATCGAGCTGACATTTCCGAGTAAAACCTGCCTGAGCGAAGCTTCCTGCGATAGTTTTCACGCGTGAAGGTAAAGGATCTCGGGACCTGAATGCATAATCAGGGACCAGGCTGGTGCAGGATATAGGTTCTGGGTGGGAGAACCAGAGGAACATCCACCAGACACAGACAAGAGCACCGCAAATCATGGTTGCCACAGTGGCGCTATCAGAAGGAGAGCAAAGGTGCTCCCGAAACTTCAGTAGTACCCAGTCTCACTAGGTTAAATGGAGGAAAATCATAATCACGCGTCCCTCCCGATCCAGAGATAGTGTATCCACAGCCCAAACCTTTGGTCTGGTACCGGAGAAACAGGTTGGCAACTGGGTCTTCAGGGAAGTAGCGAAAAGGTCTGTTTGAGGCTCCTGCCACCCTTGACAAATGCCCTCGAAGATCGAGGGATTTAGCAGCCATTGTGTCAGAACCGTCAGGCGGCGCCTAGAGAGAGTATTCGGCAGAACATTAAACTGCAGAGATGCCCGTAGCATCACAAACCACTATGGAATGCAGAATCTTTTGAAAAGCCTGCAGAGCCAACAGAACAGCCCTCATCTCCACCCGTCGTAGTGCCCGGAAAGCTGTTTCCCAGATTGGCAATGGTCACCGGGATAAGCCCTCCACCCTATCAATCACGCATTCGTGAACAAGGTCATGGTGGGAGCTGGTTTGAACAACTGAAACCTCCCCACGGCGAACATTGTCTTTCATATTCCACCACCGAGCAAGTCTCTTTCTGATTACAATGGTTTGAGAGGAAGCCAAGACGCTCCCATATACTCTGATGGTATGGGCACCACCAGTTCTGATCGCATGGATTGGACAATCTGGAGATGCTTCTGATGCAATGTCTTCCCTGGATGATGTACCACCTCTAACTCAAGAGCGTCGAGTGTAACTCCAGAGAAACTAATGAGAATCCAGCGATATCTGGACGTAAGTCCAGTCTATGAGCATATCAAGACCAGACATGGTTCTTATGGCCTATCAATAAATCGCGCCTTCCAAGTATGAGAAAAAAAAGCCTGATACTGTCTGAATCGTTTTAATGATATGTTTTTTCCCAGGATGACTAAACCCCTGTGAAAGGGCCTATGTATAATATGGCGGGTGTTTGCTTCACACTAGCAGGAACAGGAGACGAAATCGTGTTCGAAATATACTTTCCCTGGAGTGGCGCGGAAAAGCCTCACGGACATCCTGGCTGCAGCTGTGTGAAAGCCAAAGAAGTCGACATGGTCCGGAAGTGGTAAAACTTTCCCGTTGCAAGTAGAACGGAATGATGTGACGACTTCTTTCATGTTTAAAATATTTTATCAAATCAAAAAGATTTAAGTTTGATCTAGGGCAGCAGGCAAGGCCTGTATACGTCCCTCCCACACGATTAGCATGCATGTATATGTAGAAGCATATTTTCAAAAGCGCATATTTAAAAACACTTTGTACTAGGATTGATTTATATAAAATAACATTGTCATCATTTTAGAATTGACACAAATCATGCATGTTACTGAAAAACACACAATAGATGATGTTCTGTACAATTATATTATAGAAGAAATTACCTATAGCGACAAATAACATGCATATGCTTTCTGTTATATTAAACACTTAATGCATAACGGGTATTAAATGTGGTCAGTATTCATTATTCGCTTAATTTGATTGTGTAGTTAAACTGGGATTTTGACTCTGATACTTATTCCTTCGATGTCAATCTCACTCCCCCGTACTTTCATTTGTAAACCAGGCTAAGCACTAAAATGTCCATGGTGTTTTACTATTAAGTGCCTACCGGTGTACCACAGATATACAGATCGATGAGCAATACTGAGAGTAAATGGTTATATATAAAGTGACATCTTTTGTATTGTTGTTGTGATTCATCTTAAAGGAAAAGAAAATAATTTTTGTTTGTTCGTTTACCTTCATTGTTTTCGCCAATCTCTTGGTCAAGCCCCATCATAATATATATGATACATTTGTAAAAAGAACTTTCTTATTTGAGCTCGGTAAAATATTTTGAACTTTGAACTGTCACTCGACGAGTCACTTAATCCAAATTGGCGGCTGTCGTTGCGGTAAAACCGAATGTGTAAATTGAAAAAAAAGAAGCCGAGTTATATTATTAAACAAACATTTATTAATAGTCAAAGACTAACACATTGAATAAATTAACGTTTCTGAAATAAAGAAGTATCTAGTTTGGAAAAGACTTAAAAGTGTAACTATCGGCGATGACCCAGCACAAAAACTAATCATAGTGATTGATAGCAAAGGCGTTCGGTTGGAGAACAATTCTGAAATGTGGATGGAATATTCAGTGACACCATTAAATGGGAATGGAATGGAGGTCGAATCACTGCACAATCTGTGGATCTGATTCTGTCACATTTAGCGGATCAATGTCTGTTCTGTTATGAACTGGGACATGTGATCTGACAAAACAAGGTTGACAACTCTGTTTGAGCAATACCCAGCCGTCTGATAGTTTGCATCAGTATGAATGATTGTTAGAAACAGAAGATCATCATAAGAAGAAGACTTTAGTAGAGATACTGGATCTGTATTTAATTCTACAATGGAATAAGGGCAAGTGTGATATAGATCCAAACAGTACAGATATAGAAACATAGAATTAATTAAGAATAAAGGAACTGAAACCAAGGGATAAGAAACGTAGATTCCAGAAACAATCTGGAATTACCAAAGCATCTCTTGATATGACTTAAAATCTTAGGAGAGACAAAACCTATCAACGAGAGAAGGTGTACTGAAACCTGTTCACAGATGGTGTTCACCAGGATCAGGTTTTGTGCAAATATTGGACAAGGAAAATATTATTGGGATCAAGTACTGCTAAAATTAAAACATGGCATCGGCAAAAGGGAAAGATTTGACAGTGACAAAGCATGTAAATATCCATTGTGTGATAATGACATCCGATATATTTACCTTTGTGTTTACTAAATGTGAAGTTTGTTTCTGCATCAAATGGTTAAAGCTATCAGACTCGTTTGTAGAAACTCTGACCAACGATAGAGAAGAATATGGCCTCGTGTGGGTGTATAGGGTATGTACGCGGGATTTCCCGAGGAGAGCCCGTGTAGATCAAGGCCTTAACTATATTCTGTATTTGCATATTACAGTGTTATCTTCCTGCGTGGGTAGATATTGATTGTGACTTTATGGGTTTCCAAGCATAACTTCATTCTTTTCGAAGAAAATGATGTGAATTGCGCCCACATGTAACTCTGCAATCATGAAACAAAATTTAAAATAGATATCTCCAAAATGAGGAAATCATGTATGTAAGTATAAGCAGAAAACCCTTGTAATACGTGCTAAATACAATACACCATGACTGTTATATTCCTATTGTTTAGATTTTTTAGTTATGTTTTTCACAGTGTAATATTTTCATTGGATAAAATCCATTGTGACGTCATGAATTGAAGTTAGTAAACAATGACGTTACGTCATGATTTGAGGACGTTGCGACAAAATGGGGGCCTCTGTTTGGTTTTTTGATGTTAAAATTGTTTGATATAGGTTGTTGTATGCATGTGATAACATTATCATACATAGGTACATAATTTATTATTTTCTTATTCATTTCATATGTAATTTTCTGAAACTTGTCGCGAAGTTTCAGTTTTTGTTCGCAAATAGAATGACTCGCAAATATAAAACCTTCTAATCCTATATGTATCTTACCTGTTTAATACGCCGTAAGCATACTAATCCAGGAGCGCATTCGCCAAAGTCAAATAGACTACCGTTCTTTAACTTCATTGAATAGATAATTTTAAAAAGACGCACCTTTTTCATTAGATTCTGTATTCATTTTCTTCAATATTGTTCCCATACTGCTCACTGTTCGTCACCTGTCACAACTGAACATTCCGCGACACGATTGTCTCTAATAGAAGAGCAGACCCTTCGTGTTTTGTTTTTTATTTTTTTAACCCTTTACGGATAGAGATGATACCAAGATAAGCTCCAGTTAAAAGTTAAACAGATGTCAAATTCGGAGCACAAACACCGCTTTACGCATATTTAAATGAGTCGGATTTGCTGTATGTTATATGCAAAGCCATACAAAATGATATTTCATTATGATTTCTCCACCGCAAATATTTTCATAAAGTGGATTTCAAAGTTAAATAGCTCGTCTTACACCCGATATGGTAAAGCCTATTCTTTTCATTTCTGATCATTGTGGACAAATTAATAACAAAAACTGCATATTTTTTTTCAATTTTGAGTCGAAAAAATTCGTTTTGAAAGAAACACACCTACGAGTAGAGTAGCCTTTACAAATGTAACCCTTAGCGTCTCATTTGTTTGTTAACGATAAACAGACGTAAAATTCGGAGCACAAAAACCGCTTTACACATATTTAAATGAATTAGGTTTTCTGTGTGTGATATGGAAAATGGTATTTAATTTTGATTTCTCCACCTTAAATACTCCCAGAAGTGGATTTGTAAGTTACGAATACTTAAGATTTCACCGGTAAAAACAGACGCCAAGCTTTATGCAACTTACTATATATAATAAAAAAAAATTTATCGATTACAAAATTTAAAAGTACCGACAAGCAATATACAGTTGTGTGACCGCACAACGTACCAAAAACTGCTTGCGCACATCGTCCGCACATCGTGCATATATCGTGCGCACAGCTGTGCGGTTCGGATCGCACACCGCACAGCTGTGCGGTCCGTACCGCACAGCTGTGCGATCGGGACGATCGGTCAAATCAAATTTGCGAAATCATTCCATAAACGGACCGTGTTGATGAGTCTAATTTACTTGTACTGTCATTCCAGTGATATCTAAATCTAATACTTAATTTCTGTTTAAACATATGTTTCTACACATGTTAATATTTTTATCATAATATTTGAAATATAGTTTGATTGATATACATTTAATTTTGATTTATTCATTGCATTGTAAGTTTGAGCGATATCTCTATATATTATATATAAACATGAATTCTATATTGAAATAAAGCACAAGTTGTGTACATTTATTAGAAGATTATTAACTAAAAGTACTAACATGTACCGTAAAATAATGTGGAGTGTTATATATAATTCATGTTGTCAAGAGACATTTTAAGCATACCTGTAGATCTGTTTAATTAGTGTTTACACATACACATAAAATACAATATTTTATCATTTTACATGTACGTAGATATATGTACATGTGTATTATACATGTACAAAAGTGTAATTGGTACAAAAGTCTGTTGCATACACTCATATAAATATATATATGTACTTTACGTTGTACGGGGGATACAGGTATACACTGTACCTGCATTTACTTAATTATATACATGTATATATAAATGCATTGTGTACTGTAAATTATAGGCACACAGGGCTGTCGTTATAGTCCCTTGTAAGCCTATGGCCCTTTTCTCCCCCTTTTCCCATCCCACCACCTAAGAAGGTGACACCTTACCTGAGATGATGATCAGTCAGGCGTCACAGGTAAGGTGTACCTATTTTCTTCAACACCAGTGGGTCCGTTATAGCATTCAATTCAGTTGATAACAAGCATGCTGTGATCGCCTCTGTACCTGTATAACCTGATTTTGTAAAGTGTACTTGGCCCCATGTGTGATTTTGTTTCAAATAATATTAATAATAAACTTACAGCTACTTTTTATCAAATTGTGTTTATTCTTTCAATTGAGAAAAAAATCATATAATATTATTTTTTTCTTAAAATGAAGATAATGTACACATTTTTTTGTATCTTTTTTGCATTTTATTTATCTTTTTTCCAGGAAAGGGAGAGGGTTTATTGATATCTAAATTTATACTTCATATATACATATATGTGTATTTTAAACATACACATATGTGGATTTACCGTGTCTTCAATACAGTTGCAATAAAACCCCATCATCGTTCCGTATGTTTACTTAGTAAAATTGAATTCCTATATTTATATCGACCACGATAACTATCGTCCAGACACCGTTCCTACCGCCCAGACCGCACATCGTGCGCACACCGCACATCGTGTAACGTTGTGAGGTCACACAACTGTATATATAATGTTGGTGGTACGTGTACATACTTTTATCGGAAAGAGATCACTTAGTAAAATCAAATCGGGTGTAAGACTAGCTATAAACTAATCTTATATAATTTGTCGAAATGAAAACAACAGCCTTTTCCACTTGTATATACATGCAGTGCTTGTGCATAACTCCGAACCCCTTGTTTAGCAAAATAGACAATTTAATCAACTTTTCAAATGAAGCAAAAATTATGAGAATCAGATGATATCACACTGTACAACTAAGGTATATACCTCTTGAGCACGCGTGTAAATTATCTGTCAAGTCAGAGCTTACTCATTGAAAAATCCGCCACGTTCTTCTATTTTTTCTTTCCCACGCACGCTCATATTATTGCTTGGTAAAGACCAGGTTAGTCTTGTTTAAGTAAAGAATATGCTATTCTGGTGTAAGTAAAAACCAGGTTAGTCTGGTGTAAGTAAAGACTAGGTTGGTCTGGTGTAAGTAAAGACCAGGTTAGTCTGGTGTAAGTAAAGGCCAAGGTAGTCTGTAGTAAGTAAAGACCATGTTAGTCTGGTGTAAGTAAAGACCAGGTTGGTCTGGTGAAACTAAAGGTCAGGTTAGTCTGGTGTAAGTAACGACCAAGTTAGTCTGGTGTAAGTAAAGACCTGGGTAAGTAAAGACCAGGTTAGTCCGGTGTAAGTAAAGACCAAGTAAGTCTGGTGTAAGTAAAGACCAGGTTAGTCTGGTGTAAGTAAAGACCAGGTTAGTCTGGTGTAAGTAAAGACCAGGTTAGTGGTTAGTCTAATGTAAGTAAAGAATAGGTTAGTCTGGTGTAAGTAAAGACCAAATTAGTCTGGTTTAAGAAAAGACCAGGTTAGTCTGGTGTAAGTAAAGACCAAGTTAGTCTGGTGTAAGTAAAGACCAAGTTAGTCTGGTGTAAGTAAAGACCAGGTTAGTCTGGTGTAAGTAAAAACCAGGTTAGTCTGGTGTAAGTAAAGACCAAGTTAGTCTGGTTTAAGTAAAGACCAAGTTAGTCTGGTTTAAGTAAAGACCAGGTTAGTATGGTGTAAGTAAAGACCAGGTTAATCTGATGTACGTAAATATCAGGTCAGGCTGGTTTAAGTAAAGACCAAGTTAGACTGGTTAAAGTAATGGGCAGGTTAGGCTGGTGTTAATACAGGTCAGGTTAGTCTGGTATAAGTAAAGACCGGGTTAGTCTGGCTGCGTCCGGTAGTTGGCAGGAGCGGTTTGATCTGTTAACAATCCTTGTCGATTTAACTATCGGGAAGAGTTGGAAATTAAGCCGAAGTTGAAGATGGAATTGTAAAAATATGTTTATCAGAAGTGGTAGGAACAGCCATGTTACAGTTTACAATATTTACTATCGACTATAAAACAACAGTGCAAAAAATAAACAAAGTCGCTTTTGATAACAGCTAATATTTATTTCTAGAATAAAATCACAACACACAATTAACTCTTGGATAACAAAATTGAATATATAGGTTGTTAATCGAAAAGCAACGGAATCATATTTAGCGTATAACAATGTACATTTAAGCATACATAAATGAAACGCTTTGCACAACATACTATATGTCCAAACAAAATGTACAGATTTTGATTTACTAGCCCTATTGGGCTTCTGCGCCACATGATGGTATATATAAAAAGTATGTTAGTTATACAGCTTAGTTCTGCGTCATCTGAGGACGAATCACACCTGTTTATACACAGTTTCTTTTGCAGCAAGAAGATGAATTGTAAAAAATCAGTTTCCATTATCGGGGCCCCACAGCTATTGGGGACCTTTGGGAACAAAAGTAAACTTGAATGTAGATCAAGTATGCACTGAACCTTTTTATATTCATGGCAAAGAGTAAATATCTCCATTTACCCTCTGTGAAATGGTCACGCACGACAATTCAAATATTTGACTCTTTAGGCCAAAGTAGTTTAGAAATTATACAAAAAAGTACAAAATGAATTTGTATATATATATTTGTCTTTGCGTAAAACCTTTAAATGATAGTTTTAAATGTAATAAATCTCCTTGGTTAAGTGATTAAGTTCCTTTTTACCTTTGAACAGCCAAATATTTCTCATACAAATACATTTTTATAATCTAGCTATGATATGATAAAAGTACACGCATATGTAATCCAATTCTAGCTTCTTAATCAAAGTCAGCATATATGAATCATAATCAAAAACTAGTAACTTTATTCAAAACACAAATCATCAAAATAAAGCAACTCAAAATGAAAATAATACACTCACATATGTAATGAAATATATGTATGTTAACAAATTAGTCGGTTGTTCTACATTGTACGATAACATGATCTGCTTCTTTTTGGCTTCATGTTAAAAAACGACATGGACAAACAACGACCACCGTTCAGGCTGTTTCGAATTCCTCTCAACTTCCCTACGTGTTTTATGTTTAGCCTGCCGGGATAACAGGATACTTTGTAAGACAACACTGATAAGTATCCGTAAACGGATGTTTAACGCTCTTAACGATCAAAACCGGGAATGTCTGATATATAACAATTTGTATATCAAATGCCCACTACTTTTCGAAACAAAAAAATCCTTAAAAACCACAATAGCAAAAAAAAACTTATACTGATTAGATGGCCTAAGACCAATCAAAGGTAAGATTATCTTCGTAATATATGTAGTAGTGAATATTCATTTCGCTATTTTGCCGCGTTACGCAGTGATTGCTAACTATCACCCGATAAGTAGGACTACGGCGGGAAACATAAGACGACCCGCGTTATGAAAATTAAAATTGAATTTATTTTAATTATTTTTTACTGAAAGTGATTATAAGTGTTGTAGTAACGGTAAGCTAATAACTTCTGCAACTCTACAAAATTATCAATATCGTTTTACATTCATATTTTGAAAATGAAAAGCCATTACGGAAAGGTAGTGGGCCTTATAGGTTCAAATATATATTGTACAGAAAGGATTAGTTTGAAAAAATATAATGCAATGCTAAAATATCAACCACATAAATAAGCAAACATACTTTACAATGAGTGCAGGCATACAATAAATCTACATTTTCCTTGTATTTCTGCTTTATTTCATATAGATAAAAAAGTTAATAGGTTTTATATCGTAATGAATTTTAACTACATACACAATATGTAATAGAATTAAATAAAATTGCAAATCACGATTTTGTTTGATTCATAAATCAAACAAACCTAATTTTCAACTATAATTTAAACATTTTAGTACAACTACGACGGATGGAAAGATGGTAGGCTTCAAAATCTCAAAGCTTTGTACTGTACAGCAGGTAAATTGCGGGGCGGCTTATTTTCGTTGTTTCCATTGAAATCCGAATTCTAAACACCAGCGAAATATTCAGCAAAAGTTCATTGTCATACGTAAGAACAAATATGAAATTAGATCAGTATATGAAACCACGAAATATTGATGCCGCGAATTTAACGTATTATACAGTATCTAGTACATACATTAAAACAATTGATAATTTAAAAATCTTCTTTTACCTTTTTTTAAAAAAAGAAACGTTGTTTTGGAAAGGATGTATAGTTCCCGTAAACATAAACACGTTGCCTTTCTCTTGAATCACATTGAAATCTGGATAAGTTGAAATGAGTTTCCATATTTCATAGGACTTCAATATCACCAGTTTCCAATGTAAATAATCTTACAGAAAATGTAATAAGAATATGACACAATAATTATCAAATGGACAATATCACCAGTTTGCAATGTGACTAACCTTACAAAAAATGTATTCATATATTTGATGACAATATGACACATTAATTATCCAAAGGATTAATTTGACAAAAAATAGACTGAAATAAACAAAAATTTGACCATGATTCTCAACATGTGACTTCAATATTACCAGTTACCAACGCATTTTTTTTCTCAAAAATATTAAAAACATTTTTCCATAAATTAACCACGAATAAAATATCCAAATAAACAGATTTGTTTTACCAGTCACGGGGACTGACGTTTTATCAATCAGCCATCAGCTCAGACTCAAACTTAAAGGTGACGCGGATTTTACGATAAGCCTTGCAATTAATCATTTGACATTATCTTCATTTCATATTCCTCTTCATTGATTAAATTCGCGGTAGTTTCAATTTGCATAACATTTGCGTTTCGGTCGTGCATTGTACCTCTAGTGTTTGAAAAAGAGTATTTTTATTTCTATTGTAGATATTTATATATAAACATAAAAAATACTTTAAGAATTACACATCGCTCTGACTATTGTTATTTACCAGCAATTATTCTAGGAAAAATCAGGTTTCATATTGTGTCGACTTTCGAAAAATCTAAACATGCAAACACAAAGATATTACATGATTTTTTTCGCATTTTCCTGACCGCCGTTTAAATTAGGAAATGTAGCCGTCATTTCTTCAATATATTTATAAGGTCACTAAGTACTTGACCCATTCCAGAATTTCGGCGTCGTTTGGTAAATATACACTTATTTATCTAATGATAAAAAATCGACATATAAGGAAGGCAGTATCTCGTACCGTCATCTTCGGTGGCTAAATAGGTGTGGATTTGTTATTCCTATTTACGTATTGCTCACTTCTTAATATGATCTCAAAAATATCAGTGACGTGTTTAGCAATATTACAATGATTACGTTAAATTTTGTAATGACTGGAATCTCATTTTCAACTCGACTATGAAAACCTAAAAAAGTCACTGCATTTAATCAATTTAAATTAAAAATAACAAATAGTCGATTTCATTCGAATTACATGATAAGAATTAATCCGACTGTATTTATAAATCACATTTTGATTTGGGTGTGGGTGGGGGTGGGGTGGGGTGGGGTCGGGTGGGGTGGGTTGGGGAGAAGCGATCTTTAAGTACTTTCTGTTTGTATCTCTATCTTGGAAATAACTACTAACGACATAGTACGTCGGTATGACCAAAACCATCTGTCCTAACTGTCCATTGCTGTACCAGACTTCCCCGGTCGTGTCGACCAGATCTCTGCTGTCGTTTGCCAATCCATTTGACAATATTGCATCGCTGTCAGCAGCCTACCGATAGTGGCCCTGGTTTGGAACTTGTCTTTCCAACACCGGATGAGAGCCACCAATCTCGACTTGATGTTGTCTGGATACCTCACCTCTTGCTGTTCTATAGTGGGAGGAGACAACTCAAGTTCCAGAAAAAGGTTGAAATATGCATTTCCAATATTGTCGGCAATTTTCATGATCTCTTGTTCACAGGGAACTCTTCTTCCGACATCAATGGGAACTAAACCTCCTGTGTAAATTTCAAAATGAATATTATACTTATGACACGGTTTTAATGTAAAAGTAAACTCAACAGATGAATATGCTGCTAATAAAGGATAAAACGTTCATAAAACTTCAATTGAAAATTTATATAAAAAGGGTCAAACGTATTCTTATTTTATTTCGTTAATTTCAATTTTCTGTCGCTAATTTCTGTTTTGTCACACATGAATATGAATAGTTTATATCATGGATACAGTGTAAATATCAAGAAACTTTCATTATAAAAATGAAACTTTTTTTCTGTTTGATTTATCAAAAGTTGAAATATTCTAAAGTTGGGACGCTTACTTTTGCAAATACGATAAGTGCTAGGAATTTCACCTGACTAACATTCATTTACTTTCGGAACTTATTTTAACCGATATTTATCTATTTGTCCCTTGTTGATGAATGTCTTCCTCTTCTCGTCACCAACTCACACACCCACTGACTCACTGACTGACTGACTCACTCACTCTCTCACTCACTCACTCACTCACTCAACCCCTCCGTCCCTCAATACACCACTCAAAACTACTTACTGAAGCAATTAAGGTTGGTCCATACTTTTGAAAACCGCGCCAATTCATATGACGCTATACCGGAAGGTTGTTTTGAATTCCAGAATGGTTTCCGATACGCTACGACATCCCACTGTTATTATATATTTTTCAACATTTCAATATCATCTCATATCGTAAAAATAATGTTTCTTCTGATTGGCTGATATAACAGCGTTTACCTGGAATAAAGAATTTAGAGTATGTCACTGACCTTGGTTTTCAGAATCCTCGTCTGATTCTAACACTTCGTCCAAACGATCAGTTGCCATGTCGACCATCTCCATCGCCTCGCGGATGTGATGGAATGTCTGATTTGGGTAGGTGTTTGTCCATTTCAGAAACATCTTGGTGATGATTGTGATTCCTGCCAGGCTCTTTGACTCCCATTTAGTTTGTTCTCTTTCTGGGTAAGGCAGACCAAGTGCCGCAAATAGCATGTCACATCCAGAACCGCTGACCAGACGGGACAGACGACCCAGTTCTCGTGGAGTTGGCCTGCGGTTATCCATGTTAATATCAATCCCTGTGCCTGAAATAATTTGGAATTACTTTATTGAATGTGTTTTAGTAGGATAAATGATATATTTTGCACCATCAGCGGTGCACTACTGTTGTAATAACTGGTGCATTAAGTTAGTTTAAACAATGTCTACAACGTCCATAAGAAAATGAATGAGGTTTTCTTATTAGTTTTTTTTTCAAAATCTAAATAGTAAAATACTAATTTTGTTTGTTTATTGCAGACATACTTACTCGATACATCCAAATCATGCCGCGCATCTCCAGAACCCTTCCAAATAGAAAGACACATTCTAATATTTTAGAAGCGTACTCGTCGAAAATAATAATAATATAATATAAAAAACTAATCAAAGCTAAAGGCAAACATATATATAAAAATAGAATAAATGTAGTTAAAAACGCATGTGACTTCTAGATAATACGAAACAACGAAATAATTACAATGATCCATAGTCAATTGATATTTCTCTATATCCGTTTGAAGTAATAAACGTGTTAATTTCAATTTTTTCACATTTAAAGGAAATAAAGAAATGAAGTATAAATATTAACATTTATTTTGCTATTAACTATAACACATACCTCCTCAATTCCCCAGTAAATGGCGTCTGTCTTTGACAAACGATGTTGTCCTTGGCATTCCCCTCCCTTGCATGGTACGCCGCTTTCTGAGTTGATGACTCTGTATAGGTGTACCGGAGTATCGTAAGGGGTCAGGTAAAAGCTGCAATGTAGTTTGAGCGTGAATTGAAAGTGTTGCTGATTACTTAGTTGTAATGTTTCCTGGATAATTCTTTCGATAGATTGCCGTAAAACTTTTCCTGAGTCATCCGGAAGACCGTCTGCTGAGGTACTGAAGGCTGTCAAAGCCATGGTGGATCGTTCTGCATGCATGGACAGAATCATTCTAGAGTTGCCATCGATTTCAAAGCAGGCAAAGCCGTTGTACAGACATTCTTTATTGACTGAAGTTTCAGCACAGCCTGCAGTTGCGCCTTTTTCACTTCGTGTTGGTAGTGACGTCAGCTTGTACATCTTCATGACACAAGCCAAGATTCTCTGGAACAATTCATTTGACGTGTATGTATCGTTGAATACAAAGCATAATGTTTTGGAGAAGTGCTCCTTTAACTGCTGGAGCCGTGCGACTTTACTGGTGATGTCATTGACATCTTGGAGTACTTTAAGTTTGCTTGGGATGATGTAGGTCTCAGTTGTTACCTGACCAGGGACTGTTCCTGATATCTGAACTTTCACTATCAAACCAAATTTCTGCATCAGAGCAAGAAGTGGTGATTGATAGGGAATAAAACGACGGTTCTCTTTTTTATGGAGAAGGTCGCGAATCATTCTTCCACTCAGCTCTCCCTTTGTTTGGTACAACCTCATTTTACGGAATTGTCGAATGTCGTCCCTAGGAAGGAAGGTTAAGTCCGATATGAATACGGAAAAAAAGTCCGCAAGCCACTGGGGATCTGTGATGACGTAGTTCAGCTCTCGGAAATATATCACAGACCGCGTGCAGTGCAGGTACCTGATAAATGAAGCAAATAGGGACGTAAGTGAAACATACCATTGAAATAGCAAATCATAGGAAAATGTGGCGCTATTTTATGTTTTATATCCATTTCAAACGAACTGCGTTAGTCTAGTTGTTAAGTGATTGTTTTGGATTTTTAAAAATGATTTAATAAATGCAAATATTTTCTTTTCGAAATAAAAAAAAAATAACAAAGCATATGCAAAACCACAAATAAATTCAATCATCACACTACGTATTTCAATACTCACTCTAAAGCAAGTTGTATTTCCTCTTCATTTTCCAAAGGGGCAATGGACTTTTTGTTCATTTCTATGAAATCTGCCAATGTCAGAATTCGTGTTCCCTCTTCTCTTGCCTTGAATACGTCCAGCTCTAATTTTAGCCATGTTGTGGGTATTTGTCTTTCCCATTGATCTTGATGTACGGCTGACTCTGTAATAAGTCCTCGGAGTTTCTCAAGTTCAGCATCATCATTACCAAGGCTATTATCAACCGTGCAGAATTTGACACAAGGGATACCCAAAAGCTCTGGAAATTCTGAGATGCTCATAAGTATTGCCACAATGTCTTTGTGGTAGTCCTAGAACAATGATTTAGAGAAAAATGTAAAATAAAAAAAAAATCGAGACTTTACCGTTGGGAGACCATAATAAAATAAATGATATATACCAATATTATGTTTTCACATTATTACATATTCTGTTATTAACCGTTAACATCTTATAATTTAGTACAAATTACACATTATAGTACACTGAGTAATATTTTATTTTGGTTACTGTTTAAAAAAAGATATAATGTCTCATTTTCAATGCAATTAGCAAGACTGATCAATACATATTTTTACAAAAACAAAAAAACAAAACAAAAATTTTGGTACATCATCGTAGTATTATCAATCGATAACGTATCTCGGCATCTCATGATATATTTATAAGACTCGCGGATGTTAAATAGATGAATAACTTTCAAATTAAGATTAGATTATGAGCATGTAAAACTTTAAATGAAAGTTGAATTCTAAAAACATGTACTTATTATACATGCCTTTGATGATTTCTTTAATTCATCAAGGAAAGTGCCAACAAAAATAATCGGAGGAGCATGTATCTTGAATCTGGGATCATTTGAAGAAAATGTACCTATGAGTCGGATCCATTTTTTCAGTCGATCTAAATAAATACAAAATTGAAATAGTTGTGATATAGAAATACATTAGTAAATGTTAGGTGTTATATGATACCAGTATTCAGTATACATATCCTTAACGTGTACTTTTACTTGTGATTTTAATCAACCTCCTTTCGGAATAGCGTAGAACAATTATGTCATTCGTTTTTATTTCAACCAATTCAATTGAATAAATCAATATAATTGGGCAACAGCTATGCCTATATTAGCCCTACCTAGCCAGAGATTATACAAATTAAATTATTTACATCCAATCATTTGATACAGTTCATAGATTTAACAACATATTAAATAAACAAATAAGGTAAGTATGAAAAAAGAATATTATTAATATGCCTATAGATATATAGGTTTAAGAATACATTTCAAATTGATATTTTTTCAAATAATTGTAAAAGGGAGATAATTTTTTAATAGACAGAATAATAGTATAGTAGTAAAATAGTAATATAATATAACAGATTGGTATATCCCTATAAAATAGTTTCTCTATAAACTCTATTGACAAAAATGCCAATAAATGAACTGTTCCGTCGAGCGGTCCAAAGAACTGTTAAAATTGATTGTTAAAATATTCTGTTCGACCGGAGTGACGTCACACCTACAATTCGTGACGTCAAGGCATTGTTTTGAGTCAATGGGTATATCAAAATCGTTATCGACTGGTATTTCGGGCGACAGATGATTTGTTGGACCCTCACACAAACTATTGCCCGAGGCCGAAGTCCGAGGGCAACAGTTTGTCTTCGGGTCCAACAAATCATCTGTTGCCCTCGCCCCCAGTCAACAACAGTATATAGGAGATTTCAGAAAAGATGGTGTGACGTCACAGAAAGTTTACATCCGGGTTCTCAAGGTACAACCACAGTATGGCGACTAATAAAAACAATAACAGATACGTACAACCCTGCTACACATACGATACTGTTACAAAAGTATACACTTTCAAACTTGCACATTCTGATTTTAAAATGGTTTATTATTGTTTTAGAGTTTACAGACATTCATGTTTCTATATTTACAGTTGTTTATGCTAAATTGTAGAACGGTACCGGGCCGTCACACGTACCAGTTTTTTGTTCACACGTAGAAATCCATGTTGTGAAAAAATTATGAATAGATAATTGATTTCATTGTATCATGTTTCTGATTTACATGAAAAAGCTGTTCACAACACTATTTAATATAAATATAACGAATGTGAACTACCTGCAAGGGCGCTAGTGCATGGCTTCGCTGGTAGATCACTGTGGCTCAGGCAACAGCCAATACTTAGGGAAAATTAACAATATTAATACGTATGTAATTACCAACACATATCTCAATAAGTACTTATGTTTTTCGTTATTAACCATGCATATCTTGTTTTAAACGAATGTTATGAACCACTGTGCTACATGTACACGCATGCAGATCTACATGTGTACAGTACGTACACGTATGACTGTCGATATATCCCGAAAAATAATATGATAATATGGTGAAATCGTTCAGTTCTCATGTTGTAGAGTTTATTTTTTTATTTTTCAGTCGCTTTATTCCATCGGCTGCCATGTTAAGTCTCAAATTGAAGTGATATTATTTTTAAATATTTTGAATATATGATAGATAGACTACATTTAGATTTTATAAATACAGATCTTATAGTACTGAAATGCCGACCAGGACACATTGCGCACGGCTTCGAAAATTCTGCCCTGCGCTTGGGGTATTCTACGAAAGCAAATTTTGATTTGGTCGTAATCACACATCGTAATTAAGGTGTTTTACCAACTAAGACTTAGAAAACAGTAATCGTTTATCAAAATGTCAGTATGGTATTTGTGGAAATGGAGTATAAACAGAGTAAAATATGTCAATGTCATATGTTTATATCTATAAATTATTGTTAAATATTATTATTTACACTTTTTGAAATTAAAATAAAGCAACATTTCTCGGATTGTCGTACTATTTATTACAATAAAATGTCAACAAACATCGCAAGCGGCTGTGTTCTAACCATGTTAACATGTACAGCTATACGGAGTTGTACCTTTGAGCGCCCGGATGTACCTTTGTGTGACGTCATCGCCATCTTTTCTGAAATCTCCTATCAGTAAGCCACAGATACTTTTTTGAGGTTTTCTCAGTTTTAAAGGTAACATAGTCCAGGGATTCTACCTGTGTCTCGGACTACAAAAGTCCACAGTCAATTATTAGAAAACAAAACCCTTAACACAGGCGAATACTAGATTCGTACCCAATAAAAATGGAGAAGAGAGTAATACTTAGTTAGGTCATGATCTTCATCTTACATTTAAGATACATGTATTCAAAGGATAATTTGGACAAGTTCTGAACGCCATCACTACTCGTCATCGCCATACAAACAGGAAGTTTGTAAACAGCAATAAGAATATTTGGATATTTGAATGACCCAGACAATATAAAAACACATTTCTTAAGAAGTGTGTTTGCAAATTGAGAAAACCGAGTAACAGATATGCAATCTGATATATCAATCTTCAATTTAAAGACAGAAGGATAATCTTACCAGTTTCTTGATTGTCTCTAAGAAAATCTGTAAGTCTGAAGACCAGAAGGTACACGCCGTGTGACGATATAAAGACGTTATGAGACGACTGGAAAACTTCGTGTCCTCCCATATCCCACAGCGACAGGTAAGCTACATCAGACTTGGTCACTTCTGAACATTGAATGACATCGTTTGCCTCTCTGGAGAGCTTCGGATCAAATCCACGACTATCGTACACATTCGTTGCTAAAAGGCATTGCAAAGAAAGAATGAATGTATTGATCAACGACCTTTGGACAAACCAGATGACATAATAGCCCTTATTCCGTCTGTTTGTCCGTCTCCCAAAAAATTATATCTATACATAATATCAAAAAAGTCGGTTTATGTATATACGTGCAAGATACCTGAAAACATCGATGTGTTTCAACGTTAATAAAGTAACCGTCAACGTTACCAACGTTATATTCCCTTCCAGGTAAAATGGATTAATCTCAGGATTGTGAGCTCAACAACTCTATAACATATGTGCCTTCCGTCCACTGCAGACATCTCCAACAAACGAAGAATATAGTCATGCGCACTTTCGACAATATTTGAGGGAGGTGAAACTAAACGAATGCGTATCTTTTCTGCCGCTACGGTGCGGCTGCGGCAACGGCGTATTTAAATATACGTTAGAGTATTTTTGGTCAAAGTGCATAACATCTGATTGAACTGAAATATGGCCGAGCCGTTTTTTTTTGTTTTTTTTTGTTTTTTTTTTCCATCATTCAAAACACAAAGAGTAAAGTTAAGACATATTTTGAAACCGGTTTTTGTAGGTTTGGGTGAAAACCCTGCATTTTGACAAAGTTAATCGCATCCAATCAAATAAATTCGGTCAAGCAGTTTAAAGGGGTTCTGGTACCTTTGGTGCTAAGTTTTTAATTATAGTGTATTTCGGGAATAATTGTAAAACAACTCTTATTATACTGGTCACTTCGAATGCATTATACCTTTTTGTTACCTTACTTTATGCGACGGTTACTTTATTAACGTTGAAACACATTGATGTTTTCAGGTATCTTGCACGTATATACATAAACCGACGTTTTTGTAATATATATAGATATAAAGGCTTAGGAGACGTGTTGAAAAAAATGCAGAATTTTGGCAGATTTTAAGAATTTTTGACAAAGTTATCTAAATCTGTTATTACTTACAACTAGCCAAGTTCTTACTACTATCAAAACGACATAGGTCTATCTTATGGAATCATATTTGTCGTAAATTGTTATCATCGGTAAAACGAGAAAAGCCGAGAATAAAATTATGTGTGATCCTTGATTGTTTTAAATAAACTCATGGTGATTTGGTACGCTGTGTTTCAGAAAAGAATATTAAACAAGATATTTATGAATGTATTAAAATGGTTTTAAAATGTTATGTTGGGTTGAACTAATACCTTCTGGTTTTGTCTTATTGGAATTCCTCATTACTGCCCCCATACGTTTCTCCAACACATTAGTAGGCAAATGATCACCACTATGTTCCCAACTCTTGTCCACCCAGTCAACGCAAAACCAAACAGGATGTAATTCGGCTCCCAAAGTTGGTTGTCTTGATGTGATGTCGACATATTTGTTCTGGAGACGTCGACACAGAGTAGTTTTACCTGCACCTTCACATCCAGTAAACACTACTCGTATGTGACGATAGCTTTCTGTCTGTCCCTTGAACAGCCACAAATATCTGTTATATCTTTGGACATCTATAAACCAAATTAACAAATACGAAGTGTTAGATTAATGAAAAAACAAGGCAATGATATAAAGATTATATTAAACTTTCAAACACATTACCGAAATAGATAAAAAAAAGTACCACCAATATGCCTATTGTCTGATTAGTAGGTCTACAGAGCTAGAGATCAATAAGAAAAATTATCACTTCAAAACTAATCATACAAAATTATACAGAAGTAATATAATATACTTACAATACCTTCATCATTATGTTAGTAATATTCATTATGTTGCATAATGCTACTTGTTACATTACACATAAATGGTTTTGTATCTTCATTCTTAGGTAAAAAAAACAAGACAAGATTTTATCATTAAATTAATACAATATATCCTAACAGGTGACCTTCAACACGCCTACAGGCTAATTTTTTAGTCTACAGATATTTCGTGATAAAAATACAATGACCAAACTAGTAGTTGTCTTCTATGGACGACGAAAAGTAAAATGATAAAAAATCTATTAGTCGAATTTCCTCAGTGTTTTAATTATGCACAAATACCTTTTGCTTCATAATGACATTATTTGATGAATTCAATGTATAGGCTTACCTTTATCTAGGGGAGAGATAACAAACGACATTATTATCTGGCGGTTAATCATCTTATCAGAGATATTTTACCTCATCATTTCACAGATCATAATTATTTTTGGCACATTAATAATGGTAGTAATTTTGTATGTTCTATTTTCTGCTTAAAATGTCTAAAATACATCAACGTTGGATGTTGAGCAATAAAAAAACCTACTAAGATACCTATTAAGAAGAATAATATTTCTTGATTTATTACTCAAATTCCAGAAAAAGTCATATTTCATTTGCACAGCACAATGTCAGTTATGTTTATTATTTATGATCAATTTAGTAATGATCCATTGTTTAAGATGGAGAATGGGGTATTTTTATTGGTTGATAAAGTATATTTGTTTAAAAGAAAATGTTACTTACTCACTGTTTTGAAATCAGCCATTTCCAGCAAGATATGAAAAAAAACAAAGCATTTCAAATCAGAAATGTTTATCAACTCAAAAGGAGAGGTAAATTAATACATTTTTAAACACGAACATAACACGTTAATTCAATTTGTTTTTGTACTAATATCTGACATAAATCAACCATGCTTTGTTGTTTAAAATTATTGAAACCTACCAAGATCCCTATTTAAAAATAATATGTCTAGATTGAATATACAAAATTCAGAAGTAATCTTATATACTTACGATACCTTCATCATTATGCTAGTGATGTTCATTATTTATTATGTGGTATTTTGCTACCTGTTACATTACACATAAAGGGTTTTGTTCTTCATTGTTAGATAAAAAACACGGCAAGACAATATTTTATCATTAGATTTATAACATCAGAAAATATATGAAAAAAATATAGAAAAATGATCACGTTTCTATTTGTCCCATTTCGTCGGTGTTTTAAATATGTACAGAAATGTTTTCGTTTAATATTGAAATATTTGATGAATTCAATGCATAACCTTAATATTTATCTAGAGGGAGAGATAACAAGCGACTTCATCATTTGCCGGATATTCATCTTATAAAAGACATTTTACCATATCATTTCACAAATTATGATTATTTATTGGCACATTAATAATGATTGTAATTTTGTTTGCACCATTTTCTGGTTAAAATATCCAAAATACATCAATGTTTGATGTTGATCAATATAAAAAAAACTAATAAGATCCCTATTAAAAAGAAAAATATTTCTGAGTTTATGAATCAAAATCCAGAAATAGTCATGTTTCATTTGCACGGCACAATGTCAATTATGTTTATTTTTATGACAATTTAGTAATGATCAATTAATCAGGATGGCGTATGGTTTATTCTTATTGGTTGATCAAGTATATTTGATTAAGAGAAAATTTTACTTACCATCTGTTTCGAAATCAGCCATTCCCAGCAAGTTATGAAAAAAAAAGCATTATAAATCAGCAATGTTTATCAACTCAGATGGAGAAGTATGTTAATACATTTTCAACAGAAACATAACAATTAGATTCATTTTGTCTTTGTACTAGTATCTGACTAAAATATCAAGAATGCATAGATATTTTTATGTTAATGATTATTCAAACCTACCAAGATTCCTATTTAGAAGAGTAATATATCTAGATTTAATATACAACCTCTAGAAGTAGGCTTATCCAGTTCCACAGCATCATATTAGACATTTTTACTATATACATTACACAAAAAGAGTTGTGTATCTTTAATGTTAGATCAATGAAAAACAAGGCAATAATATAAAGATTATATCAAACCTTCATACACATTACCTTAACTCCTGAAAAGTTTCGATCAATACACCTACTGTCTGATTAGTAAGTCTACAGAGCTAGAGATGTATTATAAAATTATTACTTCTAAACTAATTATACAATATTCAGAATTAATCGTATATACTTACAATACCTTCATCATAATGCTAGTGATGTTCATTATTTATTATGTTGTATATTGCTACTTGTTACATTACACAAAAAGGGTTTCGTTCTTCATTGTTAGATTAAAAACTAGACAAGATTTCATCATTGAATTACTAACCATAACAAGTAGATTATATATCAGGATTGCATAAACAACCTCTAGAAGTAGGTTTATCCAGTTCCACAGCATCATATTGGACCAGTTTTACTTAATACATTACACATAAAAGGTGGTGCATCTACAGTGTTAGGTTAATGAAAAACAAGGCAATGATATAAATATTATGTATAACCTTCAGACACATTTCCCGAAACACCTAAAAAGGTTCAATCAATACGCCTACTGTCTGATTAGTAAGTCTACAGAGCTAGAAATCAATTAGAAAATTATTTCTTCTAAACTAATTATACAAAATTCAGAAGTAATCTTATATACTTTCATTACCTTCATCATTATACTAGTGATGTTCATTTTTTATTATGTTGTATATTGCTACTTGTTACATTACACATAAAGGGTTTTGTACCTTCATTCTCAGAAGTAGGCTTATTTCATTTGCACTGCATAATGCTAGTTATTTTCATTATTTATGTTGTTAGACGTTTACATTACACATAAAGAGATGTGCATCTTCACTGTTAGATTAATGAAAAACAAGATAATGATGAAAAGCTTATATTTAACCTTCAAAGACATTACCGAAACACCTAAAAGGTTTTTCCATCAATAAACCTACTGTCTGATTAATAAGTCTACAGAGCTAGAGATTTATTAGAAGAAAATATTACTTCTAAACTAATTATACAACATTAATAAATAATCCTATATACTTATAATACCTTCATCAATATGCTAATAATAATGTGTTATTATTTATTATGTTGTATATTGCCACTTGTTACAAATAAAGGTTTAGGTAGCATCATTTTAGTTAAAATACAAGACAAAATTTCATCATAGAATTGATAACTTCACAATATATCTGCAATTCCGAATTGTTGATCATCAACACGCCTACCGGCTGATTATTTATTCTACAGACATTTCGTGATAAAAATTCAATGACCAGACTAGTAGTTGTCTTATATGGATGACGATAAGCATAATGATAACGAATTGATAAGTCCCATTTACTCAGTGATCTAACTATGCACAAATACGTTTTTGTTTAATAATAATTCATAAATTCACCATATAAGCTTTACATTTCTCTAGGGGGAGAGATAACAAGCGACATTATCATTTGCCGGTTAATCATCTTATAAGAGACATTTTACATCATCATTTCACAAATCATAATTATTTATTGGCACATTAATAATGATAGTGACTTTGTCTGTACTATTTCTTAGTTAAAATGTCCAAAATACATCAATGTTTGATATTGATCAATACAAAAGCCAACTAAGATCCCTATTAACAAGAATACTATTTCTTACTTTATTATTCAAAATCAAGAAAAAGTAATATTTAATTTGCACAGCACAATGTGAGCTATGTTTATAATTGATGATCAATTAAATAAAGATCAATTAATCAAGCTGGCGTATGGAGTACTTTTATTGTTGATTAAGTACATTTGTTTAAAAGAAAATGTTACTTACGAGCTGTGTTGAAATCAGCCATTTTCAGCAAGATATGAAAGAAACAATGCATTTTAAATCAGCAATGTTTATCAATTCATATGGAGAAGTGATTTAATACATTTTCAAACAAGAACAGAACATGTAAATCAAATTTGTCTTTGTATTAGTATCTGACTACAATATCAAAAATGCATAGATTTTTATCATAACAATTGTTTAAACCTACCAAGATTTCTATTCATAAAAGTAATATATCTAGATTAAATATACAAAATTCAGAAGTAGACTTATTTCATTTGCACTGCATAATGCTAGTTTTTTTTCATTATTTATGTTGTTAGACGTTTTACTTAATACATTATACATATAGGATTGTGTATCTTCACAGTTAGATTAATGAAAAACAAGGTAATGATATAAAGCTTATATTTAACATTCAAAGACATTACCGAAACACCTAAAAGGTTTTTGCATCAATAAACCTACTGTCTGATTAATAAGTCTACAGAGCTAGAGATGTATTAGAAGAAATTATTACTTCTAAACTAATTATACAACATTCATAAATAATATTATATACTTACAATACCTTCATCATTATGCTAGTGATGTTCATTATTCATTATGTTGTATATTGATTTTGTTACAAATAAAGGTTTGGGTAGCATCATTCTTAGATAAAATACAAGACAAAATTTCATCATGGAATTGATAACCTCACTATATCTGTAATTCCGAATAGTTGATCATCAACAGGCCCACCGGCTGATTATTAATTCTACAGACATATTGTGATAAAAATTCAATGACCAAACTAGTAGTTGTCTTATATGGACGACGATAAGCAAAATGATAACGAATTGATAAGTCTCATTTACTCAGTGATCTAATTATGCACAAATACGTTTTTGTTTAATAATGATAATAATCCATAAATTCACCATATAAGCTTTACATTTATCTAGGGGGAGAGATAACAAGCGACATTATCATTTGCCGGTTAATCATCTTATAAGATACAATTTTACCTCATCATTTCACAAATCATAATTATTTATTAATGCATTAATAATGATAGTGACTTTGTCTGTACTGTACTTTTTTTAGTTAAAATGTCCAAAATACATCAATGTTTGATATTGATCAATACAAAAGCCAACTAAGATCCCTATTAACAAGAATACTATTTCTTACTTTATTATTCAAAATCAAGAAAAAGTAATATTTAATTTGCACAGCACAATGTGAGCTATGTTTATAATTTATGATCAATTAAATAAAGATCAATTAATCAAGCTTGCGTATGGAGTCCTTTTATTGTTGATTAAGTACATTTGTTTTAAAAGAAAATGTTACTTAAGATTTTTAGTTTTGTAAATTTCACAAAAAAATTTAAAAAAGGATATATTTAATTATTAATAATTTTTAATTAATATTTTTACTATTAGAAAATTATATTAGTTTTTTTTATATTATTTTTAAGATTAATAAATTTTTAATTTTAATTACAAATATATTAATTAATTTTGTATTATAAATTAAAAAAAAAAAAGAATTATTAAAAACTTTATATTAAATATTTAATTTTTAAAAATGTTAATCAAAAAAGGTTTTCATTAATTATTTATAATCATTAATAAAAGCTTTAAGTTTAAATTGAAAATTATTACTTACAAATAAGTTTCATGTATTCAAAATTGGTTAAAATTCATTTCATAATGCTTCAATGATAAAATTTAATAATTATAAAGTAATATGGGTTATCGGATAATGCCAATTTATAATGAATTAATTGAACATTTTATTACAATAATTGATCAACAGGCCCACCGCTTTATTAAGTTACAGACATATTGTGAAATAAAAAATTCAATGACCAAATTAGGCCCAGTTTGTCTTATAATGAGCGACGAAAAGCAAAAATGATAACAATCATGAACTAAGTCTCATTTACTCAGTGATCCTAATTATCATACGTTTTATGTTTAATAATTAATAATCCATAAATTCAAATATTTTACAATTTATCTAGTGAGAGAGATAACAAGCAATTATCATTTGCCGGTTAACAAGATAAAATTTTACTTCATCATTCACAACTCATAATCATTTATTACCTCATGATAATAATGATTAGTGACTTTGTCCTGTACTATACTTTTTAGTAAAATACATCAATGTTTGATATGATTCAATACAAGAGCCCAACTAAGATCCTATTAAGAAGAATACTATTTCTTACTTTATCATTCAAAATCAAGAAAAAGTAATATTTAATTTGCACAGCACAATGTGAGCTATGTTTATAATTTATGCTCAATTAAATAAAGATCAATTAATCAAGCTTGCGTATGGAGTACTTTTATTGTTGATTAAGTACATTTGTTTTAAAAGAAAATGTTACTTACGAGCTGTGTTGAAATCAGCCATTTTCAGCAAGATATGAAAAAACAAAGCATTTTAAATCAACAATGTTAATTTTGCTAAAAATTGTACCATCTTCATTATGTATATGTGGTGTAGTCGAAGGCAACAAACATTTTTTACTTGAATGTGGTCAATTTGATGAAATGAGACGACGCTACCTTCACTCGTTAGATTTCAATATTACTTTGGATCTTCTTCTTTTTTGGAGATGAATCTATTTCTTCTACAGTTGATAATAAATAAATATTCTAAGCCGTACAACACTACATAATTACAACGGGCAGATTTGCTTCCATTGAATAAATTATATGTAATATATGACACCCCACAAATTTCATTCGAGTTTAAACCGAATTATAATTATATCTTCATTCATTACCAAATGTTAATGCGAGTGAGCGAGTTATCATGTAAGAATGGTGTTATCATGCTCCAAAGTTATCATTTGCTATAAAACACATGGTGATATGTTTACATAAGTGTCTGTGACACTTGTTCCTATTTCCGTGATTTCATATTTGTTCTATAAATATGCATATATCGAAATTAAGAAAATTTAAGCTGAAAAAAAAGACAAAATTTCGTCATGGAATTGATAACCTCACAATATATCTGCAATTCCTAATAATTGATTTTCAATAGGCCTACCGGCTGATTATTTAGTCTGCAGACATTTCGTGATAAAAAGTCAATGACCAAATTAGTAGTTGTCTTATATGGACGACGATAAGCAAAATGATAACGAATTGATCAGTCCCATTTTCTCAGTGTTTCAATTATGCACAAATACGTTTTTGTTTAATAATGATAATACTTCATTAATTCACCATATCAGCTTTATATTTATCTAGGGGAGAGATAACAAGCGACATTATCATTTGCCGGTTAATCATCTTATCAGAGAAATTTTAGCTCATCATTTCACAAATCATAATTATTTATTGGTACATTGATAATGATAGTAATTTTAGTCTGTACTATTTTTTAGTTAAAATGTCCTAAATACATCAATGTTTGATGTTGATGAATAAAAATCCTACTTAGATCCCTATTAAGAAGAAGAATATTTAATCAAAATCCAGATATAGTCATATTTTATTTGCACAGAACAATGTCAATTATGTCTATTATTTATGATCGATTTAGTAATGATGAATTAATCATGATAGCTTATGGAGTATTTTTATCGGTTGATAAAGTATATTTGTTTAAAAGAAAATGTTACTTACTATCTGTTTCGAAATCAGCCGTTTTCAGCAAGATATGAAAGAAACAAAGCATTTTAAATCAGCAATGTGTATCAACTCATATGGAGAGGTATGTTAATACATTTTCAAACACAAACATAATAAGTAGATTCTATTTTTCTTTGTACTAGTATATCCGATTTAAATATCAAGAATGCATATATTTTTTATGTTAATGATTATTTGAACCTACCAAGATTCCTATTTAGAAACATGTTCAGTATTAGAAAAACAAAGCAATCATATAAAGATTATATTTAATCTTTAGACACATTACCGAAACACCTAAAAAGTTTCCATCAATACGTCTAATGTCTGATGAATAAGTCTACTGAGCTAGAAATCAATCAGAAAATATTACTAATAAACTGATTATATTAAATTCAGAAGTAATCTTATATACTTACAATACCTTCATCATTATGCTAGTGATGTCCATTATTTATTATCTTGTATATTGCTTTTTATTACATTACACATGTCTTGTGTCTTCATTGTTAGATAAAAAACAAGACAAGGGTTCATCATTGAATTAATAACCTCGCAATATATCCGCAATTCCTAAAAGGTGATCATCAGTACGCCTACCGGCTGATTATTTAGTCTACAGACTTTTCGTAATAAAAATTCAATGACCAAACTAGTAGTTGTCTTATTTGGACGACAAAAAGTACAATGATCACGATTATTTTAGTCCCCTTTCCTTAGTGGTGTAATTATGCACACAGCTGTTTCGAAATCAGCCATTCCAGCATGATAGGAAAAAAACAAAGCATTTTAAATAAACAATGTTTATTTTGCTAAAAATTGTACAATCTTCATTATGTATATGTGGTGTAGTCGAAGGCAACAAACATTTTTTTACTTGAATGTTGTCGATTTGATGAAATGAGACGACGCTACCTTCACTCGTTAGATTTCAATGTTACTTTGGATCCTCTTCTTTTTGGAGATGAATCTATTTCTTCTACAGTTGATAATATATTAATATTCTTAGCCATACAACACTACATAATTACAACGGGCAGATTTGCTTCCATTGAATAAATTATATGTAAGATATGACACCCCACAAATTTCATTCGAGTTTAAACCTAATTATAATTATATCTTTATTTCTTACCAAATGTTAATGCGAGTGAGTGAGTTATCATGTAAGAATGGTGTTATCATGCTCCAAAGTTATCATTTGCTATAAAACACATAGTGATATGTTTACAAAAGTGTCTGTGACACTTGTTCCAATTTTCGTGATTTCATATTTGTTCTATAAATATGCATATATCGAAATTACGAAAGTTTAAACTGAAAAAAAGACAAAATTTCGTCATGGAATTGATAACCTCACAATATATCTGCAATTCCTAATAATTGATCTTCAACAGGCCTACCGGCTGAATATTTAGTCTACAGGCATTTCATGATAAAAATTCAATGACCAAATTAGTAGTTGTCTTATATGGACGACGATAAGCAAAATGATAACGAATTGATAGTCCCATTTTCTCAGTGTTTCAATTATGCACAAATACGTTTTTGTTTAATAATGATAATACTTCATTAATTCACCATATAAGCTTTATATTTATCTAGGGGGGAGAGATAACAAGCGACATTATCATTTGCCGTTAATCATCTTATCAGAGACATTTTAGCTCATCATTTCACAAATCATAATTATTTATTGGTACATTGATAATGATAGTAATTTTAGTCTGTACTATTTTTTAGTTAAAATGTCCTAAAAACATCAATGTTTGATGTTGATAAAAAAAATCCTACTAAGATCCCTTAAGAAGAAGAATATTTTTTATTTATCAATCAAAATTAAGAAATAGTCAAATTCATTGCACAGCACAATGTCAGTTATGTTTATTATTTAAGATCAACTAATTAATGATTAATTAATTAAGATGGCGTATGGAATATTTGTTTTTTTGTTGATAAAGTATATTTGTTGGAAAGAAAATGTTACTTACCCTCTGTTTCGAAATCAGCCGTTCCCAGCAAAATATGAAAAAACAAAGCATTTTCAATGAGCAATGCTTATCAACTCAGATGGAGCGTTAATACATTTTCAAACACAAACATAACACGTAGATTCAATTTGTCTTTGCACGAGTATCTGACTAAAATATAAAAAAAATGAATAGATTTTTATGTTAATGATTATTCAAACCTACCATGATTCCTATTTAGAAAAGTAATATATCTAGATTGAATATACAAACTTAAGAAGAAGGCTTATTCAGGTTCCACAGCTATAATATTTGACATATTTTACTAAATACATTACAGAAAAAGGTTGTGCATTTTCAGTGTTAGATTAATGAAAAACAAAGCAATCATATAAAGATTAAATTAAACCTACCTAACATACGTTTCTGTTTCATAATGAAAACATTTCATAAATTTAATGTATATGCTTCACATTTATCTAGGGGGAGAGATAACAAGCGACATTATCATTTGCCGGTTAATCATCTTATAAGGGCCATTTCACCTCATCATTTCATAAAACATAATTATTTATTGGCATATTAATAATGATAGTAATTTTGTACTATTTTCTGGTTAGAATGTCCAAAATACATCAATGTTTGATGTTGATAAATAAAACAACCTACTAAGATCCCTATTAAGAAGAATTATATTATGTCTTTGCACGAGTATCTGACTAAAATATAAAAAAAAATGAATAGATTTTTATGTTAATGATTATTCAAACCTAGCAGGATTCCTTTTTAGAAAAGTAATATATCTAGATTGAATATACAAACTTAAGAAGTAGGCTTATTCAGCTCCACAGCATATTATTTGACATTTTTACGTAATACATTACAGAAAAAGGGTTGTGCATTTTCGGTGTTAGATTAATGAAAAACAAAGCAATCATATAAAGATTATGTTAAACCTTCAGTCTCATTACCGAAACATCTAAAAGGTTTCCATCAATACGCCTACTGTCTGATAACTAAGTCTACTGAGCTAGAAATCAATCATAAAATATTACTTCTCAACTAATTATATGAAATTCAGAAGTAATCTTATATACTTACAATACCTTCATCATTATGCTAGTGATGTTCATTATTTATTATGTTGTATATTGCTACTTGTTACATTACACATAAAGGGTTTTGTTCTTCATTGTTAGATAAAAAAAAGACAGGATTTCATCATTGAATCAATAACCTCACAATATATCTGCAATTCCTAAAGGATGATCATCAATACGCCTTCCGGCTGAATATTTAGTCTACATACATTTCGTGATAAAAATTCAATGACCAAACTAGTAGTAGTCTTACATACACGACGAAAAGCAAAATGATGACGAATTTATTAGTCCCTTTTCCTCAATGTTTTAATTATGTACAAATACGTTTTTGATTAATAATGACAATATTTGATGAATTCAATGTATAAGCTTACATTTATCTAGGGGGAGAGATAACAAGCGACTTTATCATTTGCCGGTTAATCATCTTATAAGAGACGTTTTACCTCATCATTTCACAATTCATAATTATTTATTGGCACATTAATAATGATGGTGACTTTGTCCGTACTATTTTCTGGTTAAAATGTCAAAAATACATCGATGTTTGATGTTGAAAAATAAAAAAAAAACTTACTAAGATCCCTATAAGAAGAATACTATTTAGCTGTGCTTCAGTAAAGATCATGGATGTGCTAGGTTTGTATAATGGGAAGAACAACAACAACTCCATATTCTTGAAATGAATGATGTCATTTATTATTATAATAAATGACGGAAATACAATCAATAATCTTTACTTATTATAAAGACTTGTTTGTTATATATAAAATGGAGTAAAGAAAATCCCTTATACAAAGATGGGGATCAATTAACGCCAAAGATGGGGATCAATTAACCCTTACTCCAATACTAATAACGAAATTAAAAACATGAAATGAATCAAAAATACATAAATACATGAATCAAAAATACACGTAAACAAAAAATGAACTGATCTAGAGGTGGAAGGGGAGGTGGTGGTTTTTGATGTAGAATTTCTCAAAAGTCGCTGTGAAAATTTTCGTGTTGTGAATTTTCTTTGTTCCATAAACAACTGAATGCGCATGCGCTTACTCACATAATATCCGGACAATTTTTTAAATAAGTGTTACACCCCTTGTCACGTACATTTACTGATAATTACTGATATAAGTTACTTACTCAACAGACGCTAAAACCATTTATGTACATAACATAAATAAGACTTTAGCTCTGCTTCAGTAAAGATCATGAATGTGCTATGTTTGTATAATGGGAAGAACAACAACAACTCCATATTCTTGAAATGAATGATGTCATTTATTATTATAATAAATGACGGAAATACAATCAATAATCTTTACTTATATAAAAGACTTGTTTGTTATATATAAAATGGAGTAAAGAAAATCCCTTATACAAAGATGGAGATCATTTAAACGCCAAATATAGCCGGACAGAATGGACAACTGTCCAAACTGTATGGTTATATCCCCCATCCACATACTCTTTCTTAATTTATCAATCAAAATTAAGAAATAGTCAAATTCATTGAACAGCACAATGTCAGTTATGTTTATTATTTATGATCAACTAAGTAATGATCAATTAATTAAGATGGCGTATAGAGTATTTGTTTTTGGTTGATAAAGTATATTTGTTTAAAAGAAAATGTTACTTACCATCTGTTTCGAAATCAGCTATTCCCAGCAAGATATGAAAAAACAAAGCATTTTAAATCAGCAATGCTTATCAACTGAGATGGAGAGTTAATACATTTTCAAACACAAACATAACACGTAGATTCAATATGTCTTTGCACGAGTATCTGACTAAAATATCAAAAATGAATAGATGTTTTTGTTAATGATTATTCAAACCTACCAGGATTCCTATTTAGGAAAAATATTATATATCTAGATTGAATATACAAACTTCAGAAGTAGGCATATTCAGCTCCACAGCATAATATTGGACATGTTTTACTACATACATTACAGAAAAGGGGTTGTGCATTTTCAGTGTTATATTAATGAAAAACAAAGCAATCATATAAAGATTATATTAAACATTCAGACACATTGCCGAAACACCTAAAAGGTTTCCATCAATACGCCTACTGTCTGATAGTAAGTCTACTGAGCTAGAAATCAATCAGAAAATATTACTTATCAACTAATTATATGAAATTCAGAAGTAATCTTATATACTTACAAACCTTCATCATTATGCTAGTGATGTTCATTATTTATTATGTTGTATATTGCTACTTGCTACATTACACATAAAGGGTTTTGTTCTTCATTGTTAGATAAAAAAAAGACAAGATTTCATCATTGAATTAACAACCTCACAATATATCTGCAATACCTAAAAGGTGATCATCAACACGTCTTCCGGCTGAATATTTAGTCTACAGACATTTCGTGATAAAAATTCAATGACCAAACTAGTAGTTGTCTTACATGGACGACGAAAAGCAAAATGATGACGAATTTATTAGTCCCTTTTCCTCAATGTTTTAATTATGCACAAATACGTTTTTGATTAATAATGACAATATTTGATGAATTCAATGTATAAGCTTACATTTATCTAGGGGGAGAGATAACAAGCGACATTATCATTTGCCGGTTAATCATCTTATCAGAGACATTTTACCTCATCATTTCACAAATCATAATTATTATATTAGCACATTAATAATGATAGTAATTTTGTCTGTACTATTTTCTGGTTAAAATGTCAAAAATACATCAATGTTCGATGTTGATAAATAAAAAAAACTTACTAAGATCCCTATTAAGAAGAATAATATTTCTTAATTTATCAATCAAAATAAAGAAATAGTCAAATTTATTGCACAGCACAATCTCAGTTATGTTTATTATTTATGATCAATTAAAAAATTATTAATTAATTAAGATGGCGTATGGAATATTTGTTTTTTTGTTGATAAAGTATATTTGTTGGAAAGAAAATGTTACTTACCCTCTGTTTCGAAATCAGCCATTCCCAGCAAGATATGAAAAAAACAAAGCATTTTAAATCAGCAATGTTTAGAAACTCAGATGGAGAGTTAATACATTTTCAAACACAAACATAATAGGTAGATTCAATTTGTCTTTGTACTAGTATCTGACTAAAATATCAAAAATGCATAGATTTTTATGTTAATAATTATTTAAACCTACCAAGATTCCTATTTAGAAAAGTAATATATCTAGATTAAATATACAAAATTCAGAAGTAGGCTTATTTCATTTGCACTGAATAATGCTAGTTATTTTCATTATTTATGTTGTTAGACTTTTTTACTTAAAGGTGATAAAAACAGAAGGGACACGGAAAATGAGATAATACGCTAGAAACATTTGTATGTCCTATTAAAACATATATCAGTTTGATATTTGCTTATATTTTGTCTCTAAATAGTAAAATTAATGAAATCAATCTTCACATCTTTATGACGACAGGTTACCTATAAAATGACGTCACTATATGTAAATGATGATGTCATTGATGTCGAGTACATATATCACGTGGAGTATCATGTGGGGGGGTTAAACAAAAGGTCATTTTTCACGAGAATGAATAAGTATTACTTTCATCAATGAATCAATAACATCACATAACATCTACAATTCCTAAAAGGTGATCATCAACACGTCAACCGGCTGATTATTAAATCTACAGACATTTCGAGATAAAAATTCAATAACCAAACTAGTAGTTGTCTTATATGGACGACGAAAAGCAAAATGATCATGAATTTTTTAGTCACATTTCCTCGGTGTTTTAATTATGGACGGATACGTTTTTGTTTAATAATGGAAATATTTAATTAATTCAATGTATAAGCTTCACATTTATCTAGGGGGAGAGATGACAAGCGATATTATCATTTGCCGATTAATCATCTTATAAGAGAAA
This sequence comes from Argopecten irradians, assembly GCF_041381155.1. Classification (NCBI taxonomy): domain Eukaryota; kingdom Metazoa; phylum Mollusca; class Bivalvia; order Pectinida; family Pectinidae; genus Argopecten; species Argopecten irradians. Next base: position 19,972,722 of record NC_091149.1, on the reverse strand, counting down.
TTTTACCTCATCATTTCACAAATTAAAATTATTTATTGGCACAATAACAATTATAGTAATTTTATTTGTACTATTTTCTGGTTAGAATGTTCAAAATACATCAATAATTGATGTTGTGAAATAAAATAAGCTATTAAGAAGAATGATATTTCTTAATTTATTAATGAAAATCCAGAAAAAGAAATATTTCAGAATTAGAGATCAATTGAATAACAAAAACAGTAATGTTCTTTGATGGACGACGAAAAGCAAACTTATCACGAATCTGTTAGACATTTCCTTAGTGCTTTAATTACATTGCAGAAAGAAGTCTTTCTTATTGTCTGGCGTACATTTGACAAATGCAGTGCATATAATAATTTTAGTCGAAACGATCAATACGCCTACCTTCGGATTATGAAGTATTCAGATAATTAAAGGTCAATTCAAAAACCATAGCAGTATTTTTTTTTTAAAGCATGATGAAAAAGAGAACTTAACAAATCTGTTATGCAAATTTCCCAGTGTTATAAATTCAATACCATTTTTTTGTTTGTTTAATATATGAAATGTATTTGACAAAAAAATGTAAGAGACATTCTACCTCCCAAATCTCGAACATATATTTCTAAATGACGTGTGATTAATGAGAAAACCCTTAACAGTGGTGTTCAAGCTAATGTAAAAATCTCATAGAAACTGGCCACAGCCCAATTTTCTTGAAACTTTGAATATTGAAAGAACAACTAGTTGTCCTTTTAAAATGACACTACTTTTTCCTTTTGAGATTTTAAAAAGCCCCATAGGGCCTGAATTATTCGTATTCATTTCATTAAAACAACCTTCAGAAACATGCCAAAATAGGTAAGCCTTTGTGAAATATTCTACATTTTTTATTCATAAATCATTTGAGTAGATCGTATACTTTATATTTAAGTCATTTTATTTAGATTTTTTGAACGGAAAAATTTGTGTAAAATAATATTTTTCTACGAAAAATTAACGCTTTTTGGAAAAACGAAAACGAAGCCTTGCTCTTTGTCATCTCATTTAACTCTGATATGGGTTTTGCCAATTTATCACCCATTAAAAATACATGAAATTAATTCCGAAATGAAAATCCGGGAAAACAGTTTGTGAGTGCATTGAAAATAGAAATGCAGGTAGCAAGGGGGGTCTCAAATTGGTTGAAATTTAGATATTATTAAAAAGAAGTGAAAATAAGTACATATGGGTTATGGGGTATGCCGAATGAGATAGTAACAGTTTTAAATACATCGTTGTCATTGTAACGAAATAAAGGCCCAGGTATAAGGCCAATATTGGAGTATGGGGACATGGTTTGGGGAAACATACCTCATGAACTAGTGAAAAAAACTTGAGAATTTGTATATTGAAGCAGCTAGAATAATTACAGGTTCAACAAAATTGGTTAGTATTGATAAACTGTTCAACGAATCTGCAGGGGTCAGCTTATTAGATCGAAGGCAAGTTAATAAAATTATACATTTCCACCAGATGTTCTATCATTATAGACCTGAATACCTCTATAGCATGATCCCAGAAACTGTTTCTGAAGGACATTCGTATGAAACTAGACACTTGGACCACACATTTATTACACCTTTATCATATAAAACCTCATTCTATCAAAAATCTTTTCTTCCTTCTGATATAAACCAATGGAATAGTCTACCACAAAGTGTTCGCTTAAACCAGTCTACTTCTGCTTCAAAAACGTATTTTAGTCATAAGTATTCACCGAATACGCTTGCTTATTTCAGTTCTCATACCCATAAGGGTCAAATATTTTATGTACGTCTAAGAATGGAGTGGAGTGCTCTAAAAAGTCATTTCTTTGCAAAAATTGTACCATCTTCATTATGTATATGTGGTGTAGCCGAAGGCAACAAACATTTTTTTACTTGAATGGGGTCGATTTGATGAAATGAGACGACGCTACCTTCACTCGTTAGATTTCAATATTACTTTGGATCTTCTTCTTTTTGGAGATGAATCTATTTCTTCTACAGCTGATACTAAATAAATATTCTAAGCCGTACAACACTACATAATTACAACGGGCAGATTTGCTTCCATTGAATAAATTATATGTAATATATGACACCCCACAAATTTCATTCGAGTTTAAACCGAATTATAATTATATCTTCATTCATTACCAAATGTTAATGCGAGTGAGCGAGTTATCATGTAAGAATGGTGTTATCATGCTCCAAAGTTATCATTTGCTATAAAACACATGGTGATATGTTTACATAAGTGTCTGTGACACTTGTTCCTATTTCCGTGATTTCATATTTGTTCTATAAATATGCATATATCGAAATTAAGAAAATTTAAGCTGAAAAAAAAGACAAAATTTCGTCATGGAATTGATAACCTCACAATATATCTGCAATTCCTAATAATTGATCTTCAATAGGCCTACCGGCTGATTATTTAGTTTGCAGACATTTCGTGATAAAAAGTCAATGACCAAATTAGTAGTTGTCTTATATGGACGACGATAAGCAAAATGATAACGAATTGATCAGTCCCATTTTCTCAGTGTTTCAATTATGCACAAATACGTTTTTGTTTAATAATGATAATACTTCATTAATTCACCATATCAGCTTTATATTTATCTAGGGGGAGAGATAACAAGCGACATTATCATTTGCCGGTTAATCATCTTATCAGAGAAATTTTAGCTCATCATTTCACAAATCATAATTATTTATTGGTACATTGATAATGATAGTAATTTTAGTCTGTACTATTTTTTTGTTAAAATGTCCTAAATACATCAATGTTTGATGTTGATAAATAAAAATCCTACTAAGATCCCTATTAAAAAGAAGAATATTTAATCAAAATCCAGATATAGTCATATTTTATTTGCACAGAACAATGTCAATTATGTCTATTATTTATGATCGATTTAGTAATGATCAATTAATTAAGATGGCGTAAGGTGTATTTTTATTTGGTTGATAAAGTATATTTGTTTAAAAGAAAATGTTACTTACCCACTGTTTCGAAATCAGCCATTCCCAGCAAGATATGAAAAAACAAAGCATTTTCAATCAGCAATGCTTATCAACTCAGATGGATAGGTATGTTAATACATTTTCAAACACAAACATAATAAGTAGATTCTATTTTTCTTTGTACTAGTATCCGATTTAAATATCAAGAATGCATATATTTTTTATGTTAATAATTATTTGAACCTACCAAGATTCCTATTTAGAAACATTTTCAGTATTAGAAAAACAAAGCAATCATATAAAGATTATATTTAACCTTTAGACACATAACCGAAACACCTAAAACGTTTCCATCAATACGTCTACTGTCTGATGAATAAGTCTACTGAGCTAGAAATCAATCAGAAAATATTACTACTAAACTAATTATATGAAATTCAGAAGTAATCTTATATACTTACAACACCTTCATCATTATGCTAGTGATGTTCATTATTTATTATGTTGTATATATTGCTTTTTGTTACATTACACATAAAGGGTTTTGTGTCTTCATTCTTAGATAAAAAAACAAGACAAGGGTTCATCATTGAATTAATAACCTCGCAATATATCCGCAATTCCTAAAAGGTGATCATCAGTACGCCTACCGGCTGATTATTTAGTCTACAGACTTTTCGTAATAAAAATTCAATGACCAAACTAGTAGTTGTCTTATATGGACGACAAAAAGTAAAATGATCACGATTATTTTAGTCCCATTTCCTTAGTGGTGTAATTATGCACACATACGTTTTTCTTTAATAATGAAAATGTTTGACGAATCCAATGTATAAGATGCACATATATCTAGAGGGAATGATAACAAGCGAAATTATCATCAATACTTCACAAATAATTCTTATTCATTGGCACATTAATAATGGCAGTAATTTTGTCTGTAGTATTTTTTTATTTAACATGCCAAAAATACATTATATAATTGATGTTGATGAATAAAAAAAAATCTTCGAAGATCCCTATAAAGAAGAATACTATTTAATCAAAATCCAGATATAGTCATATTTTATTTGCACAGAACAATGTTAATTATGTCTATTATTTATGATCGATTTAGTAATGATCAATTAATTAAGATGGCGTAAGGTGTATTTTTATTTGGTTGATAAAGTATATTGCTTAAAAGAAAATGTTACTTACGATCTGTTTTCGAAATCAGCCATTCCCAGCAAGATATGAAAAAAACAAAGCATTTTCAATCAGCAATGTTTATCAACTCAGATGGAGAGGTATGTTAATACATTTTCAAACACAAACATAATAAGTAGATCATTTAATTTATCTTTGTATTAGTCTCTGACTAAAAGTATCAAGAATAAATTGATTTTTAGGTCAAAAATACATTTAATTAAACTAAGATTCATTTTTAGGAAAGTAATATATCTATATTTAATATACAAAAATCAAAAGAAGGCTTATTTCTTTTGCACATAAGTGATTGATTATTATTTTTACTAAATACATTACACATCTTCAATGTTAGATTAATGAAAGTACAAGGCAATGGTATCAAGATTGTATCAAAACTTCAGACACATTACCGAAACACCTAAAAAGTTTCCATCAATACGCCTACTGTCTGATTAGTAAGTCTACAGAGCTAGAGATCAATTGAATAACAAAAACAGTAATGTTCTTTTATAGAGGACAAAAAGCAAACTTATCACGAATCTGTTAGACATTATATCAAAACTTCAGACACATTACCGAAACACCTAAAAAGTTTCCATCAATATGCCTACTGTCTAAACTAATTCCTATTTAGAGAAGTAATATATAGATTTAATATACAATATTCAGAAGTAGGGTTATTTCAGTTGCACAGCATCATATTGGACATTTTTACTAAATGCAGTACACATAAAGGGTTGTGCATTTTCAGGGTTAGATTAATATAAAACAAGACAATGATATAAAGATAATATCAAACCTTCAGACGCATTACCGAAACACTTAAAAGGTTTCCATCAATACGCCTGTTGTCTGATGAGTAAGTCTACAGAGCTAGAGATCAATTGAATAACAAAAACAGTAATTTTCTTTGATGGACGACGAAAAGCAAACTTTTCACGAATCTGTTAGACATTTCCTTAGTGCTTTAATTACAGTGCAGAAGTAAGTCGTTCTTATTGTCTGGCGTACATTTGACGAATGCAGTGCATAGAATAACTTTAGTCGAAACGATCAATACGCCTACCTTAGGATTATGAAGTATTCAGATAATTAAAGGTCAATTCAAAAACCATAGCAGTATTTTTTTTTCTTGTAAGCACGACGAAAAACAGAACTTCACAAATCTGTTATGCAAATTTCCTCAGTGTTATAAATTCAATACCAAATTTTGTATGGAATGTATTTGACGAAAAATGTAAGAGACATTCTACCTCCCAAAATCTCGAACATATATTTCTAAATGACATGTGATTAATGAGAAAACCCTTAAAGTATACATGTATATGTCCCGTAACTGAGATATATATATTTATCGGAGTATTTTTTATTGGAAATTTGAGGGAATTGATAAATATTACTTTTTAAATTATTCGCCCCATGTAGTCTACCTATAATAATTCTAATGATATAATTATAACGCTGCGAAGAAATGGTACGGGAAATGCTTAACCCCGCCTTCTTATGAATATTGAAACAGAGAGGTACCGAAAAGTCACTTGATCTTCATTCGGAACACATCAAAATAGATACCGATCGTAAGTGCCATGCTTGTTTTTGTTTACCTTAATACAAAGTGAAAGTATGCTTTCGATAGGATTTTCCCGTAGAAAAGTTGCAATTTGTTTCGTAATGTGAACTTATCAGAATATCTCAGTATACCGAGGTATACAAATGCCGAAGTCACAATAAACTTCCATGCTCATCTGGCAATAAACTAAATGGAGACTTATCCGACTGTACAGTGCATGTAAATGTTACATCTGTATGCATTATAGAGTTATATGTATATATTGTAATTACCGGTAATAAGTGTAAGCAAGCACACTACACACAACTATACATTCGCAGGAAATTCGGCCCCATTGTAAGTCTGGAGACTTATTTTATTATATGTATATGTGAGTAGAAGCATTACATATTTACATGTGTATTATCAATTTGCATTTATATGCTAACTGATGTTTTACGCATTTTTTAACAGTTAATGGCGGTGTCAGCCATCACGCTGAGGCAGTTCAGGCTGATGAAGACCTGACACCCACGCTCGAGAATACCATTGTCGTCATCTGGCTACAGCTAATCCACCCAGGTCTTCCTCTACTCGTTAAGCAGCAATACGGCGCTAAACTCTGCAAACAGTCTATAGCCTCGTTAAAACCCGAAATTTCGCAAGCGCTCAGCTCGTTTCTCGACGAACTCCGATGTGTTGAAGACACTAAAGCCTTGCGCGGTAGAGGTTATTTCCGTACGGACCGTCCTAGACAGACCCTCTCATGCATCTTGTGTAAGTCGGCTAACCGACCTTTCAATACTCACAATTTAGTTGACTGCCGATTTCTTCCCGATCGTGATTTTGAGTTTGGCGCGTCTAATTACTGAGGTCGACACTAGTTCACCCGGGACTGCGCTAGAATCTGATTGTGAGTCCGATAACGAAAGAGTTGCTCAGGCCGTCAGTGTTGATGACCCATACGCCCTTCGCGTCAGCATTATACAATCCCGAGTTCTTAACTGGTTTTTTTCCGTGAACATCCTGTTCGACTGACTTTAAACACTGGGGCTACCTCCAATATTGTCCGCGCGTCGGCGGCGCGTTTGTACGGATTTCCAATAACTCCGGCGTCTCAGATCGCTCACCAAGCCGATGTCGCCACTCTTATGGATATTGTTGGAGAAGTTCACTGTTCCGTCATCCGCGGCGATTTAACATTCGAACTAGAAGCACTCGTGGTTCAACATCTCGATGTCGAAGTCTTAGCTGGTAACCCCTTTATATAAAAATTATATCGGTGTCCGACCCCCTAAACGCCAAATAGTCATAAACGGTTCCGATGTCGTCAACTACGGCAGTACCTCACGGCGATTTACGCAGTCCAGTGTTCGTCGGACACAGGCCTTTCTTCTCCGAAATACCCAAAGGACTGTCCTTCTACCCGGCGAGTATGTACAGTTGCCTACACCCTCTGACGCAAAGCCCGATACTTTATGGACTCTAGAACCGCGTCTCGACAGTCCGTCTAACGCTGACCGCGAATGTGAGCAAGCATGGCCACCACCTCAGGACATTCTTTCCGTTGGTCACTCTGTCCGTTTAGTTAACTCCACTGACAACCCTATAATGTTGAAGAATGGCGAACAGATTTGTCAGGTTAGACACGATTTCACCCATTCTGTGACTACGACGTCGCCTACGTCAATGCCGACATCTACCATACACAATACACACTCGAGTTCTAAACCGTTTTCCCTCGGTGTAACTATCTCGATCCAGACGCCTGTTTGGATAGCGCACTCCACAATAAGTTTCGCACACTTCACGCAGAGTTTGACGATGTATTTAACCCTTCTATCTCCAAGTACAATGGCGCGAGTCGGCCCATAGAGGTTGTCGTTAACATGGGGCCTACTCTTCCTCCTCAACGCAAGGGACGTTTGCCACAATACAACGGGAATTCTCTCGAGTTACAAGCTAAATTTGATGAACTAGTGTCAATGGGTGTGTTCGCAAAACCTGAGCAGGTAAACGTACAGGTCGAATACCTCGATACGTCATTTCTTGTAAAAAACCGAACGGCGGTAGTAGACTTGTTACCTTATTCGGAGAGGTCACCCAATATAGCAAGCCACAACCTTCGCTTATGCCAAACGTTGATGGCGTATTGCGTGAAATCGGTAAATGGAAGTACTTGATCTCTACAGATCTGATCAAGTCATTCTACCAAATTCCTTTGGCCCCAGCCTCGATGAAATATTGTGGTGAAGTCTCACCCTTTAAGGGTATCCGCGTATACACCCGCTCCGCTATGGGCATGCCTGGATCAGAAACTTGTCTCGAGGAACTCATGTCTTGCATACTCGGTGACCTCATTCAGAAGGGTTGCGTGGCGAAAATCGCTGACGATCTCTACATTGGGGGCCAGACCCCAGATGAGGTTCTTTCAAACTGGCAACGCGTGCTCACCTTACTTCAGAACAACAATCTCCGCTTGTCTGCTTCAAAGAAATCATTTGTCCAAAAACGGCTACAATGTTAGGCTGGATTTGGTCAAGTGGTACTTTACGCGCGAGTCCGCACAAGCTCGCTGCCCTGTCTGCGACAGACCCCCCTTCGACAGTACAATGTCTTCGATCATTCGTTGGAGCATACAAGGTCCTCAGTCGCGTACTACCGAGATATGCCGATTTACTTGACCCGCTTGACAAAGCTACGGCTGGACGCGAATCGCGTGAAAAGCTTCTCTGGTCGGATGATTTATTGTCGGCTTTCAGAACCGCACAGGCTGCCCTGAACAACCATCGGACGATTACGTTGCCTCAACCAGAGGATTCACTATGGATAGTGACCGACGGTTCTGTTAAGAATGGGGAAATCGCAGCTACACTCTTCATTCAAAGAGTCGGAAAACTCCTGCTTGGTGGCTTCTTTAATGCGAAACTCTTCTCACCGTACATTATTCAGTCGTCTAAACCTTCCCAGGTTCTGACGGATAGTAAGCCATGTGTCGAGGCTTACCACAAGTTTCAGCGACGGGAATTCTCAGCAAGCTCGAGGGTAACCACGTTCTTTTCTGTCGTGAGCAGATATTCAGTAACCATGAGACATATCGCAGGTGTTGCTAATCTGCTTTCCGACTTCGCTAGCAGGAATCCCGTTGACTGTTCCGATTCTTCATGTCAAATTTGCAAGTTTATCTCTGAATCCGAGGATTCGGTTGTACGCGTTACTTCCGTAAACGACGTATTGGAAGAGATTGTCCGCATGCCATTCACCAGCAGAGCTGCATGGCTGGCTACTCAACACGAATGTCCTGATCTAAGACGTGTTCATTCTCACCTGAGTCAAGGCACACGACCATCTAAAAAGGCTACTAGAATCCCGGACGTCAAACGATATCTAAAGGACGTTGTCATTGCTTCTGATGGTGTGCTTGTTGTCAGAGACTCCAAACCGTTTCAGTCCCCTCGCGAACGAATAGTCGTTCCTCGAACCGTAATTGATGGACTCCTAACGGCTTTCCACATTCGATTCTGTCATCCGTCTAAGTACCAAACAAGCGCCTGTTTACACGGTACTTTTACGCTCTTGATGTAGACAAGGTAAAAAAAACTGTAGCATCGTCGTACCATTTCTGTCAGTCAGTGATGTCAATTCCTAAACACCTACAACCGCAAAGCAGCTCCGAACCTCCAACTTCAATTGGGTCTTATTTTGCCGCAGATGTGATGCGCTGTTATCGCCAATGTGTCTTGATTCTCAGAGAGACACTATCATCGTTTACCGCAGCTTCACTTATTGCGAGTGAAAAACATGACGATCTACGTAATGCTATCCTGGTGATGTCTGCCGGTCTACGTTCGTTATGTGACGGTGGCATTACCATACGCTCACACGGCATTCGTTTGGGCATAGGCCAAGTCAAAATTGTTAACAAGAATCCCGTCGCTGAACGGGCTATCGAAGAACTCGGCCTCGAAATTCTGCAGTTGCCACCAGAAGGAGAACCCTTCTCCATAGTCACATTGGCTCTTGCTGTTTCTCACATGAACTAACGTATTCGTCGAGATGGTCTGCCTTCATGCGAGATATGGACTCTAGCAGCTACCTTTTGTCGATCGACAAATTATTCTGTGTCAGGACTTTTCCCGGGAGAATAATCACAAGGCCAGTGCCAAGTCCAAAGCTCAAGGTCATTCTCGCTCTCGCACAAAAATGATATCAGTTTGCGATCTCGTAGTTGTTTTCCTCGTAGGCGAGAAGGATAAAACCAAACTCGCGAGAAGTACCTTGTTGTGCGTGTTGATACAGACCTATCATGCCAATTAAGAAAGTTCACTAGTTCGCAGTTTCGCAGTAAGGTATACACTGTATACCCATGTCACAATGCTATCTTGTACAACCTACCGTTCTCGCACAGTCCTCTCAAGGACCTATTCCGGTCGGTACAGTAAACCTCTGGAGTCAGACTCTGATGATGATACTGGTGAACCTAATCACGCAATCCATGGTAATCTTCACGAGCTTCCACCTCCTTTACGAACCCACTATGGCCCTATGTATCAACCAAACTTCCCTTACGCTACACCTACTAAGGTTGTCGCACCTCCTGTACCTTCGACTCCCGTCCCATCTCCGCCTGATGCGTCGCCTCCAGTAACTACATATCCAGTACCACCGCCCATTCCTGACGCCATCTCCGCTGCGCCTGCTCCACCGAATTCTGTCATTGAGGCAACATCACCAGTTTCGCAAAACCCTCTACGACTTTCGTCTCCTCAACACCAGATCCCCTTCTGGCAGAATGATAACTGGGACTTGGCTTGACATTCCTTTCAATAATTCATGTTCGTTAGTGATTTCAAAGTGATCGAACTTTATTAGTTTACATGTTAACCTCAGTTTAAGACTAAAGTAGAGTTGCCCTTTGTTGATTTTCAACCGTTGATTTTCAACCGTTAAGAGCGATTCATCTATCAGATATTTTAAAGAGACAGAGACTATGGAGCGCCACCACTGTTTTTACCAACGAGTATCAGTAATCTTTGTATATATGTACTTGATTTATTCGTTGTCAGGTCACTTTTCTAAGCTGAAACTGATAGTTGTTATCTTCATTACCAAATCTACTTCATTATTTACCTTAGTGTTTCGATGGAAACTTAAGTGATTTTAAAAGAGAAATATAAGGAGAAAGGCGATCACGCCAATAGTTATTTTATTTGTTTTAAGTGGCATTGTTGTAATACCCATAAGCGTCCCTCGGCCCGTACTTCCGGCCTGACCTCATCCGGTGTTAAACCATTGTTCCACTGCAGTGCTCTTATAAAGTTTCCACAGAAGATCACGGTTTTATCTTTATTGGCGAAGAAAATAATCATACACTGACGAATGCAATGCATAGAATAAATTTGGTAGCAAAAATGAATATAATTGTCATTTGAGGGTTGATCATAATCCAAAAGAGACATCTTAACATCAATATGTTCAAAAGCAACAATCATTTTAATGTAAACGTAAATTATCATATGCTGTTATATGAATTACGGGAAAGTCTTAAAAGAGCGCAGCAACAATCCTGTACATATACAAATATAAAACCGTTACTCTAATTATAGTATTGTAGATCTACGTAAAATTTTAGTTACATGAATAGTGTTATTTCTTTTAGAATTGCAAATTATAGTCGCCATTTTCATGTATCGTATATATAACGTATATACAATGTATAAATTGAAGAATCTAGATCCGCGCCCATAAACGTGTACATATGTATACTGTCCATAAGCAAGTTTATCATCATTTAGCATTTCATGTCCATTTTCGACTGAGAAATAAGTAAGTCGTAATTGTTCAAATATATTAAGCTGACGTTACTTTGATCATTATTGCTTCTTAAAGTGTTAATCGATATCAGGTTGTACTGCCATTTCATTGTGGAAACTTTTAAGAGTGGCTCAGTTATCAAAGTGCAGCACTTATTGATAAATACGCGGGAATCACTAGCAAACATCAGTTTTCGTGACGTCACCATTTACGGAAAGTACCTACGATTTCCAATTACTTTAGAATCTCGTTGTCACAGGAAAATTATTATTGTTGTTGAACCAATGACGTGTTCCAAGAAAAAGTATATATTGTATGCATAAAGCGTTTCGTTTTTTATTTGATTCTAGTATTGGTTTTAAAACATAAGTTTGCTTTCGATTTGATATTATTTCTCCATGAGATACTGCTTCCTATTAAATTGACCCATCACATTTTTCCGTAGGTAGATAGGGGCGGTAACTCTTTTCAGAGGTGTCATATCTCAGTCTTAAAGAGACCTCCACTAGGGGCCCTTCGGGACGCGAAGAGATATGCTCATATTAGTTTCTCATACCTCGGACAGGGAAATATTCGCGCTTGTGACGTCATCTCTCGAATCGGTGACATTACACGCTTCAGATAATCAATATTATTAGAAATATGTGCGTTCAATCATTTACTATGCATTGTTTGGTTACTGTTTTAATTACTGTATGTACCGATTGATAATCGTTTTTCTTTGAGATAACGGAACTATATATTTTTACGCGGAATGACTTCGAAGCGCAGATGAAACGGTTAATCGGCTTTGAACTAGGAGGCCCAGGACGAGAACATTTTACACTCTGAAGGCGTCTATAGATAGGTTTTGTTATGTCTTAGAGGCGCGAGAAAAAAGTTGTTTCCTGTAAGTGATCTCGGGCTAAGATTTTGTAACATTCCAACCTCGGCTAAAGCCTCGGTTGGATTATGTTACAACAATTTAGCCCTCGACTTAGATAATCCGATCTCGATCATTTACAGGTAACAGATTTTATTATTCACACATCCATCAACGAATCATTCAAATATGTGTATAACCTACTACAGCTTGTACATTTTATCAGTATTTCCAATGTGGAATCTAGGTAACTTTGTTGTAAATGTTACAGTAAATTTGATGTATTATACTAATATGTTGAAGATATTGGAAATTACCGAGCAAATATATTGTATATGATTTGTAAACGATTAAACACTGAAACAATATATCACTTGAATGATCAATTAATTGAAAAGGCGAATAAACTAGATTAAATAAGTTGATAAAGTATATTTGTTTAAAAGAAAATGTTACTTACATACTGTTTTGAAATCAGCCATTCCCAGCAAGATATGAAAGAAAAACATTTTAAATCAGCAATGTTTATAGATTCAGATGGAAAGATAAGCCAATGTATTTCCTAAAACGAACATAACACATAGATTAAATTTATCTTTGTACTTGTATCTGACTAAAATATCAAAAATACATACATTTTGATGTTAATAATTATCTAAACTTACGAAGATCCCTATTTAGAAAAACAATCTTTCCTTACTTCAAAATACCAATAGTTATTTTCATTTGCGCGTCAATAATCATATGATGTAATACAAATTAAGGTTTATAAAAGCGCATCTAAAATCCTGTACATATACAAATTAAAAGCATTACTCTTATTATAGAATTGTAGACCAATGTAAAATAAAAACATGAATAATGTAACTTGTTTTAGAATGTCACATCATATTCGACATCTACATGTATCATATCAATTCATTAATAATGCGGATGAAATAGTTTTAATAATTTGATAAAGTGTATGTATTTGAAAGAAAATTTTATTTAGGAGCTGTTTTAAAATCAGCCATATCAGCAAGATATTGAAAAACAAGAGGCCCAAAGGACCTTAACCGTCATCTGACTACCTTGGCAAATGTAAAATTAATTACATATGGTGTCACTTTGTCAGGACCATGTCAGGATCATTTTCAATTTCTTTCAACAGATTTTATTTTAAACAAGAGGCCAAAGGGTCTTAACATATAGGAAAATTAATTAGATATAGTGTCATGGTAGCCATCTTGGATTTGGGATCAACCAGAGATGTAACAATACTTTGTCGGGACCATGTCAGAATCATTTCATGTAAGTTTCAGCCAAATCGCACCGGTAGAACTTGAGAAGAATTTCAAAATCTGTTTTCAAGATGGCAGCCGTGGCGGCCATCTTGGATTTCAGATCGACCCGAAAAATAACAACACTTTGTCGGGACCATGTCAGGATCATTTCATGCAAGTTTCAGCCAAATCGCACCGGTAGAACTTGAGAAGAAGTTCAAAATGTGTTTTCAAGATGGCGGCTGTGGCGGCCATCTTGGATTTCAGATCAACCCAAAAAATAACAACACTTGGTCGGGACCATGTCAGGATCATTTCATGTAAGTTTTAACTAAATCGCAATAGTAGAACTTTAGAAGAAGTTCTAAATGTGTTTTCAAAATGGCGGCTGTGGCGGCCATCTTGGATTTCGGATTGGACCGAAAAATAACAACACTTTGTCGGGACCATGTCAGGATCATTTCATGCAAGTTTCAGCCAAATCGCACCGGTAGAACTTGAGAAGAAGTTCAAAATGTGTTTTCAAGATGGCGGCTGTGGCGGCCATCTTGGATTTCAGATCGACCCGAAAAATAACAACACTTTGTCGGGACCATGTCAGGATCATTTCATGCAAGTTTCAGCCAAATCGCACTGGTAGAACTTGAGAAGAAGTTCAAAATGTGTTTTCAAGATGGCGGCTGTGGCGGCCATCTTGGATTTCGGATCGACCCGAAAAATAACAACACTTTGTCGGGACCCTGTCAGGATCATTTCATGCAAGTTTCAGCCAAATCGCACCGGCAAATTTAGAAGTAGTTCAAAATGTGTTTTCAAGATGGCGGCTGTGGCGGCCATCTTGGATTTCGGATCGACCCGAAAAAATAACAACACTTTGTCGGGACCATGTCAGGATCATTTCATACAAGTTTCAGCTAAATCGCACTGATAGAACTTGAGAAGAAGTTCAAAATGTGTTTTCAAGATGGCGGCTGTGGCGGCCATCTTGGATTTCGGATCGACCCGAAAAATAACAACACTTGGTCGGGACCATGTCAGGATCATTTCATGTAAGTTTTAGCTAAATCGCACTAGTAGAACATGAGAGGAAGTTCAAAACGTGTTTTCAAGATGGCGGCTATGGCGCCATACTTGGATTTCAGATCGACACGGAAATTAACATCACTTGGTCGGGACCATGTCAGGATCATTTCTTTGAAGTATCAGCCAAATCGCACCGGTAGAATTTGAGAAGAAGTTTAAAATCTGTTTTCAAAATGGCGGCTGTGGCGGTCATCTTGGATTTCAGATCGACCCGAAAATTAACAACACTTTGTTGGGACGATGTCAGGATCATTTCATGCAAGTTTCAGCTAAATTGCATTTGAAGAACTTGAGAAGAAATTCAAAATGTGTTTTCAAGATTGCAGCTATGGCGCCCATCTTGGATTTCAGATCGACACGGAAATTAACAACACTTTGTCGGGACCCTGTCAGGATCATTTCATACAAGTTTCAGCTAACTCGCACTTGTAGAACTTGAAAAGAAGTTCAAAATGTGTTTTAAAAGATGATGGAGGTGGCGGCCATCTTGGATTTCAGATCGACCCGGAAATCAACAACACTTTGTTGGGACCATGTCAGGATCATTTCATGCAAATTTCAGCTAAATCGCACGGATAGAACTTGAGAAAAAGTTCAAAATGTGTTTTCAAGATGGCGGCGGTGGCGGCCATCTTGTATTTCGGATCGACCCAAAAAATAACAACACTTGGTCGGGACCATGTCAGGATCATTTCATGCAAGTTTTAGCTAAATCGCACTTGTAGAACTTGAAAAGGAGTTTAAAATCTGTTTTCAAAATGGCGGCGGTGGCTGCCATCTTAGATTTCAGATTGACCCGGAAATTAACAACACTTTGTCGGGACCCTGTCAGGATCATTTCATACAAGTTTCAGCTAACTCGCACTTGTAGAACTTGAAAAGAAGTTCAAAATGTGTTTTAAAGATGATGGAGGTGGCGGCCATCTTGGATTTCAGATCGACCCGAAAAATAACAACACTTTTTCGGGACCATATCAGGATTATTTCATGCAAATGTCAGCTAATTCGCACGGATAGAACTTGAGAAGAAGTTCAAAATGTGTTTTCAAGAGGCGGCTTTGGCGGCCATCTTGCATTTTGGATCGACCTGAATAATAACAGTACTTGGTCGGTCCCGTGTCAGGATCATTTCATGTAAGTTTCAGCTAAATCGCACAGGTAAAAATTGAGAAGAAGGTCAAAATGTGTTTTCAAAATGGCGGCTGTGGCGGCCATCTTGGATTTCGGATTGTCCCGAAAAAAAAAACACTTTGTCGGGACCCTGTCAGGATCATTTCATGCAAGTTTCAGCTAAATCGCACTTGTAGAACTTGAGATGAAGTTCAAATCTGTTTTCAAGATGGTGGCTGTGGCGACCATCTTGGATTTCAGATCGGCCCGAAAAATAACAACATTTGGTCGGGACCATGTCAGGATCATTTCATGCAAGTTTCAGCTAAATCACATATGTAGAACTTGAGAAGAAATTCAAAATGTGTTTTCAAGAATGCGGCTATGGCGCCCATCTTGGATTTCAGATCGACACGGAAATTAACATCACTTGGTCGGGACCATGTCAGGATCATTTCTTGGAAGTATCAGCCAAATCGCACTTATAGAAGATGAGAAGAAGTTCAAAATGTGTTTTCAAGATGGTGGCTGTGGCGACCATCTTGGATTTCCGATCGGCCCGAAAACTAACAACACTTTGTCGGGACCATGTCAGGATCATTTCATGCAAGTTTCAGCTAAATAAAGAAGTTCAAACTGTGTTTTCATGATTTTACGACATTCAGAAGCAGACAAATTTCTATGCACAGACGACAATACCTTCAGCAAAATCAACGAATGTCTATCTTCAATATTAAACAAAAGCAGGACAAGACAATGATATCAATATTAAAATTCACTGAAACTCCTTAACGGTTATCATCAATAAACCAACCTTATGATTATTCATTCTACAGAGGTGTAGATATGAATTCAATGAACAAAGCTGGCATATACTTTTATGAACGACGAAAACCAAAATGACCACGAATCCCTTTAACACAATTCCTTTTTGCTTTAAATTCAATGCACAGACACTCTTGATTAATGTATGGAATATTTTTGACGTATATATTGCATAGAATACATTTAGCAGAAACGATGAAATGTGAAATTATCATTTGAGGGTGGATCATTTTATAAAAGAGACATCTGAACATCAATATGACATAAACAACAGTCATTTTAATTTAAAAGAGCGTAGCAACAACCCTGTATATTATACGTTATATAGTCAGTTACTGACACCCTATAAAGACATAGAGGTCAGTAAGATTTATAGGGGGCAATGGCGTAGCGACCTGATATTGGGCCTGCGGCATGCTGGGATGAAGGGGTACCAAATTTGTTCACACGGATGACCTCGACCTTCATTCAACATTACAGGGTTCAAGTTAAGTAGGGGCTAAACTTTATAAACATCTTTTTTTCAGGAATCAAGAGGCTTAGACCCCTGATATTACCTGGGTAATACATAGTAATTTATTGACTCTCTTATGCCTTACGTATGTACCATGATTACCAGATAGCTGGTGAGCAATTCGGGCCCATGACCTCGTATGTATAGGTTAGGATGGTGAAGATGAAAGGTTGGATTCAGTACGATCTAATATTTGTAGTTTGGGTACTACATTACCAGCTCAAGTTACAAAGTATAATCTTAATTTCAAATACAATATGGTTTAATTAATACATTTCACTAATATGTTCAAAACATTGGAAATTACCCGGGAATCGTAGGTATTGTAACTAGTTTAAACCTCTGAAATAATATATATATATAACTTATATAAGCACTTGAATTTGTGGACAATCACAATTGTGCTTTTAATTACTAATGTCATTGTGCCCAAATTGATACCAATACACGCAGATTTCTCTTATGACATTTGTTGCTTGGTGTGTTTCACTTTTTTTTTTTTGTTTTGAAGAAGTGCATACGAACCTTATTTTAATATATTGTTTTTGTTATTACAGTGCTTATTTTTATTGTTAGACATGAATTATAAACTGATTCTTTTTTGTATATTTTCAACAGAAAGTGCTGTATTAAATTTTATACTTATTAGTATATCCACACAATTAAATGTTAAACAGGTAATGTAGGTATGGTAACAAGTTTCCATCTAGAAAAACAATAAATTTAGCACTCCAATTGTGTACTATTATACCATTTATTCTTAAAATCAACCGAAGATTTATTTATAACGCCATGAATATTCCGTGAGTTCGTTATACAATTAAATAAAAATATATATAGCGTAGAGATACTGACCTCTCTTCTTCTCTGACCCAGACGCCATTGCAGTCTGCTATAAAGGTTCTGTCCAATGGGTGCGTATTTAGCCTGTGTACGAGCTAAAGGAGGTCATCTCTGGTCCTGTGATGATGTTAGAGTGCTACGACTGACGTCTGTCTAATTTCTGCTATCCCTTAAACATAAAATGATGGCAGTATCACAATCTCATATCAAGTTTGAATGTGTGGTATGTACATTACCATGCATTGGTAGGCCATGCTTTCATTAAGTCTTAAATTTCAATATGTTTTTTTTTCTCTAAAGTTTACCTATTTCATGGGTCTAATTTTTGAAGCTCATATTCATTATTTCTTTTAGTAATGTTGACCATATAAAATGTAATTCAGTATATTTGCAAGAGTTGACGTTCTTTATTTCATTTTTTAATATTATTTCTATCGGTATATATGTGTGTTTTGCAAAATAGTAAAAACGACGAAAACCCGATAAGGTTGATTTTATATAGAATTAAAAAGGTAAACACTCTTCCGTATGATTTTACGCCGTATTCATTCTTACCGTGTGATCTAATATTTAAACAACTGAAACTCATAATTTATCGTTCTATTTAAAGAATTACGGGGTAAAGGTGGTCGCTTATCACTACTAGAGGCGTATATACGTGTACATTTCTCCTCATATCTATGGGTAAATACTGGTTTATCCCATGCGATACACTCGTGTCGCCTGAAGCTGTATTACATATGGCTACCCATAATGATAATCCCTTTTGGTACTTACTGCTTTTCGAATTATTGTACAAGAATTAAGTGTTATTATTTGTTGTCAAAGCTCATTTACAAATTTTGGAGTGATAATATTACAGTTATAGTCGATATGTATGTTCTAAATTATAGCCGCTATAGCCTTACAATCGCAAGTTCAAATAAGCACAATTAAAATCAAAACAAACTTGATGTCGTTTCAGATTTTAGATTTCCTTTCTGAAACACAGTCAGGAGTGTTGCAAAGAAGGAAGTGAAGACATTTTATATTTGACGCTGACCACAATAATGATAATTACGATCTAATTAATCAATTACTGATTTTATGGATAGTAACAATATTTAGATTAGGATAAAACCTTTCTGAATATCAACAGTAATATTACAGTAATCATATATAATTTATAACATAAAGGATTACCTCTGTAGTTGTGTAGGGTAGTGTCCTTATCATTCGGGTGGACGCCATACGTGTGATATCAGTGAATCACTGCGTAGGAGAACGTACACTGTAATTATGCATATTGCGAGTTGTGTTCTAGACTGGCCTCAAGACCCGTTTGTTACTAAGATTTTTCAGCCGAATTTATATTATACGGTACTAGATTATCTCACCTATAGTTTAAAAATCCCGGTCTGGTCAAATCTAGAGTCAGATATGACAAAAATGTTTTAGTCAAATGTTAGTGATAATGATGAAATAATGGTAGACAATAGAGACTTGTGGCTAGCTTAAGGACATATTATACATATGTATATACTTGACAGTTCATCTCAGAATATTCCATTGTGTAAATATGGACTTTATACAACAAATTCCGATTTCTAGCAAGAGGTGTAGAAATAGAAGTAATAGATTTCCCGCGTCTCAGCGAATTTTTTTCTTTAGTATAACAATTTCATATCACATTTGACGTGTATGTATAATTAGTCACCAACTACAGGTATTATTAAAACATGGTGAAATGTCCAAATACTAATTGATCTTGTTTGCGCAAAGATTGTTTGAGTTTAAATGGTGTAAAGAAGCAAACTTTTGTAACTGAAGAAAATACTAAATCCTCAGCTCCTGTTTTTTGATAGAAAAAAAATGTCAGCGGTGGAGCATCTTTAAAGATTGTGTACCATTATACAATTCCGTTGATGTACATCAAAGGTTTAAATTACCCGTGTCTCCTGACACTGGAAGACCATAAAGGCCTAATTTTTAGAGAGAAAATGACCTAATAATCAGAAAAAAGTCTAATTCTGAGCAAACTGGTCTAAAAATAACCACCATGGTACTAATTTCCATGACCCGGTCTAATATTACAGCAGTGGTATAATTTTCAGTGATGGGTCTAATTTTCAGTGACCGGGCTAATTTTCAGTGATGGGTCTAATTTTCAGTGATGGGTCTAATTTTCAGTGACCGGTCTTATTTCGGTGACCACAGTCTAATATTGCAGCGGTGGTCTAATTTTCAGTGACCTGGTCTAATTTTCAGTGACCTGTCTAATTTTCAGTGATGGGTCTAATTTTCAGTGACCGGTCAAATTTTCAGTGACCGGGTCTAATTTTCAGTGATGGGTCTAATTTCGGTGACCACAGTTCAATATTTCAGCGGTGGTCTATTTTCAGTGATGGGTCTAATTTTCAATGACCGGTCTAATTTTCAGTGATGGGCCTAATTTTCAGTGACCGGGTCTAATTTTCAGTGATGGGTCTTATTTTCAGTGACCATAGTCTAATATTGCAGCGGTGGGCTAATTTTCAGTGACCTGGTCTAATTTTCAGTGACGGGTCTAAATTCAGTGACGGGTCTAATTTGCAGTGACCAGTCTAATTTTCAGTGACCGGATCTAATTTTTAGTGATGGGTTTAATTTCGGTGACCACAGTTTAATGTTGCAGCGGTGGTCTAATTTTCAGTGATGGGTCTAATTTTCAGTGACGGGTCTAATTTGCAGTGACCGGTCTAATTTTGGTGAACACAATCTACTATTACAGCGGTGGTCTAGTTTTCAGTGACGGGTCTAATTTTGATGACCTTAGTCTAATTTTATAGCTGTGGTCTAATTTTCAGTGACGGGTCTAATTTTCAGCGACTGGGTCAAATTGTGGTGGCTTTAGTTTATTACAGCAATGGTCTAATTTAACCGACCGGGTCTAATTTTGATAACTGCAGTCTAATTTTATAGTGGTGGTTAATTTTCAGCAACCGGGACTAATGTTGGTGACATCAGTCTGATATTATAGACAGTCAAGCCGAGTCCACTATTGAAGGACCACGTATACGTACTAGATCTCGGCGAAATGAACAACTGTGTCTGATTGATTATTCAATGGAGTCCAAATTTCCTTATTATGTGCCGTTTAGTTTCTCTGCTAGTTTGAATTTTGACACCGTTTTCTAAAAACATCACTGATTATCCATGTCCAGCCTGAAATATACTTGACCGTCCGAATTATGACGACCTTATCTAAACTTACATTCACTAGTCGATTACATCGTGCCATGTCTAAAATTATAGCCAGGTCTAAATAAAATAGTCTGTGGTTATAGCTAATTTGTTTTCATAAGATCGGTTTTGTGTACGTATAGTGTATCGTCTCTATTGTAGCTTACGACCGCTATATACTTCCAAGAATTCATGTTTACAAAAAGGAACTTATCGGTTTCTCAATATGAGTTTCATACTCATTGTCTAATGAAGATGACCTTTATTTTAAGCTAAATGTGTGCAAGCCTCATCCGCAGACTACACTCTTTAGCCTCCCGCTGTGATAGACAGATTTACCTGTGCCCAATTTTGTCAAATGATAGAGTTGATATCCTTATGGTGATATATATTTCTTAATAAAAAATATCGTAGTTTAATCAGGATTGCACCAATGATGGGGGAGTCCACACGCGGGTAAATATCACATATGAGAACCGCTTTGTATAACCTTTGACCCATGGTATGTTTGTCAACTGATAAATATTGACAGACGACGCTAATGCATTGTCATCTTATTTTCGTCGTTTTTATAAATGGGTCTCTTTAAACATTAATTTAAATCCTACTTAAAATCTTTAAATCCTTTAAAAACTATTATCAGAGATTGGTGATATGAAAACAGTTAAGGAATTAACCGGGGAAGTTAATTACTTGGGAATATACAATGCACTCTACACAGGTAAGAGCGAAGCGAGTACACACGCTCGATTAAGAGGCAACTGAGGGGTATTACTTCGCTCTCTTGTAGTTTTGGCGTACAAGCGCGTGTTTAAAGTCGTCAGAATGGAGTATATAGTTCTACTGAAGTATTGTGTTTTTATTTTGGAAATAAGAACCAGTTTTATAAGGATGAACATTGTAAAACATTGAATAAATCTAAACATGTTCTAAATTTCCCCTTGGTGTCGCTGGGATTTTCTTGGTGATCATCCGGGTACGTACAGGCACATAGGCTACTTTCAGACATACGCATTTACGTGTTCTATTTATATATATATTTTTTAATATGCATTTTTGTCGAAACTGTACATATTTGATCAAAATTAATTAAAGATAAATTCATAAGGATCATCGATGTTAAGTTTGTAGAGCATTCATAAAAACATAATGGGACTTTAAGTTATTCACATACGGAATGTTTTCATTAATAAAATTATCACAATATTCCGGACTGATTTTATGTCACCACGTACCGAAAAATACACCCAATACCGCTTGACACAGTGTGTGTTGTTATAGCGACGGCTGTCCTAGATCATAGCTACGGGCGTTTACCTGTAGACTTTTGTCAAAATGTACGTGTGCAGTCAGTTCTGATACATTGGTTTTCGATAGGAGATCAAACTTTAGTACGGTTTATCCAGATTACTGAGGCCCCACTGTAGAACTGTACAGATAAACATTTAGCGACAGAATTAAAATTTTGATGATGAGTTTTATTTATATAGTCCTTGGTATATTCATATCGGTAAAACGTTGTATTCTGGTAAGTAATAATCAGGGACGTATATGAGAAGAATAAGTCACACTGGGTTTTGGCAAAGTACGACGCAGGAGCTTTTGTGTTTGTGCACTGACCATGACGTTGGGCGACGACTGATTTTCCTTTGATATCAGCCAGCGCAACCTTTGATGTAGCATGCTTACCGTCTTACTTTCTGTAGCGGGCCGTCATTTCATGAGTTGTCTTAACATTTTAAAGAAAATTTAAGACATTTCTTCGAAATCTTCTGTACTTATCTAGTACCGTTATAATTATCTATTTTAGAAGTAGACAATATGCAATTTGGGTTGGGGTGCCTTGGAGTCAATTTCCCGAACAATATTGTTCCCACACTGGAGAGCTCTCGCTCGCCATTCAAAAAAGACAGAAAATAATTACAACTTAATTAGGATAATAGTTTTTATGAATGAGAAAGACAAAAAGGTAAATTTTGACAGGATCATCCCTGAACTACATATATAACGATGTAATTACAAATTCTGTTAATTGTGTTTACCCAGTAATCAAATTTGTATGAATATATACGTGCATGGGTGCATATATATCTGGCAAGTATTGTATTTCCCCAAAACCCAGTGTGACTTATCCTTCTCATATACGTCCTTATGAACACTTAGTGGAGGTTTCTCTTATAAAACAATATGTTTTCTCCCTTTGTCAATAGGATCGATCACTATTTTCCATCTGTTTTTGTGATATAAGTAAGGCTTTTGATCGAGTATGGCATTAAGGCTTATTGTATAAGTTGAAAAAAATATGGAATAAAAGGTAAACTATATGATTGGTTTGAAGCCTACTTATCTGACAGAAAACAAAGCGTAATCATTAACGAATATCAATTAATCCTATGAAAAACCAATAAATCTGGAGTACCGCAAGGTTCAGTACTTGTTTTTTTTCTTTTTCTATCGTTCATAAATGACTTAACAGATAATTAAATTATCTTATATGAAATTATTTGCCGATGACACATCTCTGTATTGGTAATGCTGATGACATTTTGCTGACAATAACACGTGCAGAGTTCTTGAATGATGATCTATCATCAATTTCTGCATGGGCTGATCACTCAATGGCTAATTCTTTTTAATAAAGATAAAACAATATCTTTAACACTTACAAGAAAACATACAAAATCTTCACCCACAACTCATTTTAATACCCATCAAATATCACAACATCAATTTCATAGGCACCTAGGTTTAAAATTTAACAAAAAAGGGTCATGGTCGAATCACATCTTTAATATTTGTGAAAAAAAGAAAAAACATTATCAAGACAGAACTCATTACGAACATTGAAACATAAACTAGATAGAAATTCAGACCAATTTTAGAATATACAGACATTATTTGGGATACCAGAATGGAACCATTGACTTGATGACATATGACAAATACACATTCTGTTCACTAGTGCTTCAATTAATTACTTTTGTAAAATATGTGTGACGCTCTAATAAATATTGTACAGTGTTTTTTATATGATGATTTAAAAACAGTAATCATAATCATATAATAAAAAATATAAAATATATTAGTAAGTGCTTGAACTTAATTAACAAAACTTTAGGATATCTTATGAAGTTTCTTATCATACATGTAGGTATATGAGTATAAAAATTACCTGGTTGAAAAGTTACCTGAGTTGGTATCATAGTTTGAAACGGACTTTAACTAAACCTCAAAGAGTTCCCTACCTAAACACCTTAGCTTCCGTTGCATGAGCCCTAGGCACACAGGTCTGTCGTCACGGTTACCAGGCCTAGGGCCTTTTTCCCCACCACCTAAGGTGGTATACCTGTTACGGTATATATATATATATATATATATGACAACACAACAACTATATGTACATCTATGGGACAGGGTGCGTGACCAATCAAACGGCGCGTTATTTGAAAGTGACCTTGCCCTAACAGAGGCTATTTTCAGCAACAAGATGGCTGCAGAGTCTGAAGCGATGACCGGCAAATGGTATTTATTTACACTCTTATAATATTTCCTTTGCCAATGGTTATGTATGCTTTGTTTTAGTTTAAATATACATATATTAAGAACATGCAAACCAGTGTAGATGCTCTTAAAAGAGTGTGTTTTCCGCGGAAATTTAAATGAAACTTTTGCCCTATGCGGCCTGGGCAACTTCAGTAGGCAAATCTATTACGATTTACGAAACAATGCCATAATATTGTGGCGTAGATACTGTCCGATTTTCACCTAGTTGCCTTGTGTTGTGGATATCAAAAACAAATAGTATTTTGGAGGCTTCCTACGAACAGAAACTGCTTCAAGATATCGTTTTAACTTTTAATAATTAATATGTTTGTAACACCCCCCTTCGCCCTTCTCTCTTCGCACACTCACACACACTCATAGTATGCCCCCTACGGCTAATGTTGTCGCATTGTTACAGTAACCGATATATAATAATATAGTTATATTGGGGATATGCACATTTTGTAGGACTATTATGTATGGGGCAAAGAAGTTAGGCCTATTCCAACAGTGTTAACAAAATATTGTAAAATTTTTAGGCAATCTGCCCCTTTATCTCGGTAATATTGGGTCATATATTGTATAAACCTCAAACCAAAAGAAAACTCAGCTTCAGGTAGGCTAATTGTATCTTACAGAGCTACATTTTTCTCGCACCTCGGACAGGGAAATCTCGCATGATACCCAGTGCTAGATTTTTCTATCTCGTCCGATCTGTCTGGTACCTTTACGCGATTTTTGGCAGAATTTTACGTCATTCATGTAACAGTCCGTGCATGTGACGTCATACTCTCGAATCGATGACAACAGTTGATAATAAAGTTATTCATTGACCCGTAACTTATATAATTAGTAGTGACTCTATATATGTAGTGGTGACAACACATAATATAGAATCTCGACAGGTGCGGAACAGTACTGTGAAGAACATGAATACGTAGAGGGGTCGACGACCTTAAAAAAACCTTTCATGAACTGCCTTCAGTTTTACTATTGTAACCCTATCGAGGTAGGCAGGCTGGTAGCCTTGCTTAAGCCCCAATGATATTATTGGTGATAGACGATTATAACCCTATAGAGATAGACAGGCTAGTAGCCCTGCTTAAGTCCCCATGAATATCATTAATAGATATGATATTTGAATATTCCCGCTAGGTAAACAGGAAGTGGGGTACCTGTTGAACCTTGACAGAAGTTGTTATGTTAGCCGTGTATAATTGTGGATCACGAGGCTGAGTTAAATTATAGTGTATTTTATAAGAGTACAAGTATTAGTTATTTAATAACAACCATGTATATATTTATTAGGCTGTGTTTAATTTCATAGTGCATTATTGTGGTGTATATAATGTTGCTTATACCTAGTACTGATGTGTAGTATATTTAAAGGTCAGTAACGCGGGATTGTTTACTCATGTTTGCAGCCAGAGTTAGGTTGTTGTTTTAAGGCATGGCCAAACTAGGTGACCGAAATATCAGTAAATTGTTACGGCACCTACTTTGTAGCGACTACGTGGGATGTTCTGGAAAGCATGGCAGGACATCGCACGGTCTATGCACGTGTTAAACTAGGTGACCAACTTATTAATTAATTGTTACCGAATAGGTATGGGTATGGTAGGGACTACGTGGAATGTTCTGGAAGGAATGACAGGACATCGCGTAGTCCACACACCTGTTTAACTGCGCAGTATAGTTTGTGCAAAATGTGCATATTACAGGCGGTTCTGTCCAGCCTCAACCAAGTCCAGTCAGAAAATCAAAACATTTCTATTTTGTTAAGCCTGCATCAGGCGCCGGTAAGGCTGTATTCTGAATTAAAATTAGTAAATTTTGACAGTTTATGATGAGCTGGGTAACCTTTGGGGCAAGCATTGTCCCAACGGCACGTGTACCAGTCACGTACCCAATCATTATAAATAGAGGGCCGCAATAGGCCCCAGTCAGACGGAGACGGAAACTAGACTGAAATTAGACGGACATCAGACGGGAATAAGACTGAGACTGGGTACTTCCGCCTCACATACACCTACGTCACCGCCTCCTCTAGGGCCACACACATGAGAGAGAGAAAGTGAGAACTCTTGTCTACACTTTGAATAAAAGCCGTCAACAAGCTTCTACCCTACTCCTTGTCGTCATTTCGACCAACACAGCCATCCATAGGACGACAAGGTGGGGTAAGGGGTTATGTTATTTGGTGCTGCATGACCAGGCTCTTCAATATAAAGAAGAAAAGAAAGAACCTGAAGACGAAGAAACAGACGGCTAAAGGTAAGCGAAATTTCTCTACTTTGATTAGTACCTCTAGTAGCTGACCATTTTTAATGTTGTTTAGGTATTTAGTGGTATAGTTTGGTTAGTTAGAAACCAGGTACTGTCAGTATACATATTTTTGGCAATATTTAAAAAAAAAAAAAAAAATATGTCTCTCAATTTAGATGTAGATATGGCCCAATTAACTGAGCGTATGGCAGGTCTAACACAGACAGAACAAAATCAAAATATGCCCCCAGATCAGAATATTGCTCAGGACGATAGTGAGGTAGTGTTAAGAAACATGGCACAACATTTTAAGAACTTCTCTGCAGCTATGACAGCGCAGGGAGTTTTCCAGGTCGTTAGGTCATTTGAGGGTGACCCCACTCAATTCAAGACCTGGATAAAAGAAATAGAAAAATACGCGAAATTAGTAGGGCTAGATGACAAGGAAATCCCTAATATAGCGTATCAAACAAGTGTAGGTTCAGTAGGGGATTTTATCAAACGATATTTAGACGATTTAGAGGGAGATCTGTCTTGGGAGGACCTTAAGAAACTCCTCAAACAAAGATTCGCTGACATAACAGATTCGCATCAAGCTATGGCCTTATTACGTAAAACAATACAGAAACAGGACGAAAGCGTCCAGATATACGCTGAACGACTCCTGCAAGTAGCAGAAGACGCGTATCCTGATGCCCAGGAATGTGAAAAGGGCATTGTTCAAAGACAATTAGTTAACGCCTTTTGTGATGGGTTGCATTTCGACTATGTTAAGATGAAGGTTATGCGCGAGGACCCAGACACATTAGAGAGGGCGGTACATATAGCTATGCGCGAACAGAACCTTAGGAAAAGGTTCAATCTAAGACAAGACATGAATAATGACAATGACATGGTCTTAAGGCCAAGACAGGAACATGTATATGACCCTTAGGTAGCCCCTACGCAAGACACATACTTTAACCTTAGACATAACGAAACTAACACGAGGCGAGAAGTACCAATGGACATTGACCACACCAGACAGAGACAGTGTTATAAATGTAAACAAAACAATATCATAAGACATAGACCACGCCCAGTACAAGACAGTTATAGTTTTAGGGAAACACAGAGACAGACACCCCTTAATAGAGCCCCTAGAAATAGGTATTCAGACAATAGCAGATATCATAACCAAACTCAAAATAGGTCGTATAGTACAGGTAACAGAGTGCAAACTCAGAACCCCCCACAAGTGCAGTCATTAGGTCGAAATAAACAAAGATCACAATTCAGATGTTTTCAATGTAATGAAGAAGGTCACATAAGAAAGAACTGTCCCCAATTAAATAGAAAAGGTAGGCCGTTAAACTAAAGACCTCGCTTCATAAGGAAACCGATGGGGCGAGGTTGAAAAGAAATAAGAAGCATGTGTCTAAGAAAATAGAAATATCGGGTAACCCAAGTACAACTGTGATAAAAATAGGTAAACAAAAATTAAGAGCTCTCTTAGACACAGGTGCTGAGGTTTCCATAATCAGCAATAGAATTTTTAAGATGTTACCGAATAAACCACGACTAAGAAAAGAAAGCATGACTCTCCAATCCGTCAGCAGTACACCGCTCAAGGTAATAGGTTCAGCAGACATTTCATTTCAAATAAGACATTTGACCTTAAGACATAAATTTTATGTTGTTGATGGCATGAACAGAAACTGCATCCTTGGTTTAGATTTTCTTAAACAAAATGGCGTTAGAATGTATTTTGACCTTGCATGTATGCGTATAGGTAAGACCTATGTTCAATTAGAGGAAGACATACATATTGCCTCAATAATAAGGACCACCCACAAGACATTGTTAAGACCGCAAACGGCAACGGTATGTCAGGTAAGACTCCCAAGAACTTTTAAGATACCAGGATCAAAGCTCTTAGAGATATCAGCAAATGACACTTGTATATATGATGAACCTGGTTTGACCTTACAAAACGGTGTAACAAAGGTCACGAACCCTCGCAAAATACCTATCTTGATACTTAACCAAACAAACAGGACGATTAACCTAAAACGAGGAAGTGTAGTAGGCAAAGCACAGGCCTTAGAAGACAAAGACATTTCAAGTATAACTGCGACAAAAGACGATGACAAAGACGAAGAAAACTTTAAGGAGGTAGATGTACCAGACGAGTACAGTGCTGAGACACTAAAGATATTAAGAAGAAACAAGGATCTATTCGCCAAAAAGGATTCTCAGCTTGGACATACAAAAACAGTTAAGATGCATATAGAAACAGGAGATCACAAACCAATTAAGAACCGACCTTACAGGACACCCCTGAAGAAACGTCAAGTAGTGGACGAAGCTATTTACGAGATGTTAAAGGCAAAGTCATAGATAGGTCTAGAAGTCCCTGGAGTTTTGGCTTAGTGGTAGTTGATAAGAAAGATGGAAGTAAGAGAATGTGTGTAGATTTTAGGAGTTTAAATAAGATCGTTACCCCGATGTCAGTACCTCTTCCTTTGATAGATGACATTTTGACCCTCCTAGGACACTCAAAACATTTCACTACATTAGATTTGAAAAGTGGATATTGGCAAGTAGAACTCGACGAGGAAAGTAAACAAAAGACAGCTTTTGCCTGTCACAAAGGACTATTCCAGTTCAACAGAATGCCTTTCGGACTAAGTAACGCCCCTGCTGTCTTCCAAGAACTGATGAATATTGTCTTACAAGGATGCGAACAATTCGCCACGGCTTACCTTGATGATGTCATAATTTACAGTAGGACAGCTGAAGAACACCTGAAACACTTACAGATAGTCTTCAACAAATTAAGACAACATGGACTCAAACTAAAGCTTAAGAAATGCACTTTCTTCAAGAAAGAGACGGAATATCTTGGCTTTATGATTACGGACAAAGGTGTAAAGCCGGACCAAAAGAAAGTTGAAGCTATTAGGGCCTTACCAACCCCTACTTGCGTAAGAGATGTAAGAGCATTCATTGGAATGTGCGGTTACTACAGGAAGCACATCCCCAACTTCTCAAAAATAGCGGAATGTCTTACAGAACTAACCAAGAAGTATGCTAGGTTCAAATGGACTGAAGAATGTCAGAAGTCATTTGACTATCTTAAAGAAAGTCTTACAGTAGTACCTCTACTAGCATACCCAGACCCAAACCTACCATATGTGCTTTATACAGATGCATCAGACACATGCATAGGAGCTTGTCTTACACAGAAGACAAAGGAAGGTGAGGAAATGCCACTTTATTACTTGTCACATAAGCTTAGCCCAACACAGCGCAGGTGGTCTGTGATAGAGAAGGAAGCATTTGCTGTGGTATATGCTCTTCAGAAGCTTGATAACTACTTACACAACAGTTCCTTTGTAATAAGAACGGACCATCGCCCACTTTCTTACATATTCTCAGACAAGAAGACATTGAATAAGAAACTCTCCTTATGGTCCCTTACTGTAGCGTCCTATAATTGTAAGGTAGAATATATTGAAGGTAGATTTAATTGTTGCGCGGACTTACTATCGCGACTACCAACAGATACAGCGGAAGAAGCTGAGGATAAGCAAGGAGAAACCCAGGAAACTAAAGACATTCATGATGTCTTGGACGTAGATGACAGAGCCTTAGAGATTGGAGCTCTCAACTCTAACAAATTTAAGCCAAGAGACTTTGTCAGTAGTATAGTTGATACTCCAGACGATATTGTTAAACCTCATATGGATCTCCCTAAAGACATAGACATGAGAAAAACTCAAGACAATGACGAAGACATATCAAAGCTGAGACTTAGACTTTGTAATGGACAAGCAACCAAGAGTGAGGAGGAGCGCTTCTTGGTTGTAGATAACTTAGTGTATTATTTGTCAAACGCGGAATCAGATGACCCGGTCTTGAGACTTTACATTCCGAAGGAACTTGAAGGAATGGTGATAAGACAGTATCATGATTTCCTAGGTCATATGGCAGTTGACAAAACATATGACGTAATACGAAAGAAGTATTATTTTCCTTTGTTATACAAGAAGGTTCACCAACACATTGAAAAGTGTGTGACTTGTCAGACAAGAAGTCACAGTAACCCTCATCCTCCTCTTCAAGACAGCCAGATACCCCCATACCCTTTTGCTAAGGTAGCAATGGATTTGTCAGGCCCTTATCCCCAGACATTATCAGGAAACAAATACATCGTGTCGTTCATAGATGTTTACTCTGGCTTTCCGGAAGCATTTCCAGTCCCTGACAAATCAGCAGCAAACATTGTACATCTTATCTTGGAAGAACTATTCCCAAGATATGGTAGCGTATTAGAACTGGTTACAGATAACGGTTCAGAGAATATCGCTAGATCAGTAAAGGAGACACTAGAAGCATTGAATATCCACCATGTTACCACTTCTTATTATTGCCCCCAGTCAAATGGAAAGGTGGAGAGATTTCATAGAACGATGGTAGACATTTTGGCCAAGAAGATCAAAGAAAACGTTAACACGTGGGATCTTTTCTTGAACCAAGTATTGGCCGCAGTAAGATTTCATACCAGTGAGGTAACAAAGGCATCACCTTTCTTCCTGCTTTATAACCGCGATGTAGTACTCCCCTTGGACACAATCTTAAAGCCAAGACGGCGGTATGCCGGTGAAGAGTTACACAAGATCGCCTTAGAGCAGCAACATAAGTCCTTTGTTCTAGTGCATAGACACATGAAACAAGCGAAGAAGAAACAGAAGAAACTCGCAGATAGGAACTGTAAAGACGAGGATCTTAAGACAGGAGATCCGGTTTACATAAGAAACCATAAGCGTACCTCAAAACTGGACAATAAATGGACACCGTACTATAGGATTATAGAGCAAACTGGACCAGTAAGTTTTAAGGTAAGAAACCAACTAACAGGTGAAGTCACAAAGACACACGCGAGGCATTTACGATTGGCAAATGTTGATGAATGGGAGTTGCCCAAAGATAATATAGGTCGACCTTTAAGGAAATCGACATATGTAGTTCCCCCTGAGAGTAGTTCAGAGGAGTCAGAGGAGGAAACATCCTTAAAAAGAGTCATAAGATATAGAAGACAAGAAAGGTCAGATTCGGACTCTGAGGATGATATTCCGTTAATGGAGCTAAGACAAAGGCTCCGGACCCGAGAATTGGACAAAGCTAGTCCTATTGATTCAGATGATGAACTTATACCTTTATCACAATTGAAAGGTAAGTTAAATGAAAACAATAACGCTGACACTCAGACAGATGATGTTGACGATGTTGATGATGCGTCTGAGACAGGTTGTACTGCTGATGACATGGAGATTGATGCGGTAAATAAATTAGCAAATGAAGTTACGCCCCAAATCTCCACCGCAGTAGATAAAACATATCAAGATAACGGGCTCCACAATAGAAAAAATGAAGATTCTAAGAAAGTTAAGAGAGATATATCAAGAGACTCTGAGGACAATTCAGAGCTATTTAAAAAATGTCTGAAATATTTTCTTCGTGATCAATAACGAGATTCATTAGTGAATCGTTTGTTATTGTTTCAGAAAACGAAATATAAGCTTTTGTTCTTAATCTAAATCCTTACGAGGAAGTTCTTAGAAAGTTAAATAATAGTCTGTCAGAAATAACCAAAAGCTATCTAGCAGAGTCAATAAAACACCATGAAACATCTAGAACGAGATTAGGTCTTAATAACAACCTTATAATACTGAACCATGAAGTTG
The DNA here is from genome assembly GCF_041381155.1 of Argopecten irradians. Taxonomy (NCBI): domain Eukaryota; kingdom Metazoa; phylum Mollusca; class Bivalvia; order Pectinida; family Pectinidae; genus Argopecten; species Argopecten irradians. The sequence continues at coordinate 19,939,956 of NC_091149.1, read as the reverse complement.
AAAATTTAAGAAATACACAAGACTTTCTTCAGTCAGAACTTACCGACATTAGGACACTACATCAAGCCAGAACTAAAAGAGCTTTAATTCCTATAATAGGTAAAGCACTGAATTTCCTGTTTGGTACTTTAGATGAAGGTGATATTAATACAATCAAAACTAACGTAAACCTCTTAAGACGTAATCAAGTCAATCTTCAGCATGCAGTAAGGGAAAGCTTAACAATAATTCATGCTGCACAAGGTCAAATCACTGATAATAGAAGGAATATAAATGACGTGATTGATACCTTAGAGAATCTAAGAAGCATAGCTCTAAATTTAACAGAAGCAATACAGGATATTGATGAATATTTAAGTACATACACTAAGATCGACAGGACCCTTAGTGAAGCAAAGGAATTAGTTGGATTAGCTAGAGATTATCTTAATCATTTGAAACTTCAGATCAATATGCTATCTCTAGGACATTTAAGCCCTTCAGTCATTTCACCCCCAGACTTGTACGAACTCCTTATAGAAGTAGAAAGCAAACTTGACCCAGGTGTAAGAGTACCTTTTGACCCGGAAACTGACCTTTGGGAATTTTATAAGACAGTGACCTGTACGACACTTATTAGTACTGATAGCCTTATTGTAGTTATTTCCATTCCATTAATAGACATGATTGGCAAGTTTGCTGTGTACCGAGCACATAACTTTCCTCTTCCGTACCTTGGTTCGAATCAAACAAATATTTTGGCAACTTATAAATTAGAAGCAGAAGCTCTTGCAATCAATGAAGCGAAAACACAATTGGTTACAATGACAATTGAGGAGATGAACCAATGTGTAAATAGCGTTAAAACTACTGCAGGTTTCGTAGTCCAATGTATACTATAATGGGAAATAAGAAATGTATTGTTAATCTTTTTATGAATTGGACCAATAATTTAGTTAAATATTGTACTACAGTAGTACAAAATACAAACACTTCCCCTATGGCCCAGTATTTGACCAATGGCCAATGGATAGTTGTCCACGATAGATCTTTGACCTTTACACTGAAATGCCCCTATAGAACCCAATCTGGTACTGTGGTGACCAGATACCCTATTGACACCTTATCCCTTACGGAAGGTTGTTCTGCATCAAATGAATATATGACCTTGCCCTCATATTATCATTCAGAGAGTAAATACAACCTAACAGATCATTTTCAACAGGTGATTTCAAATTATTATGTAGGCTCCATTGAACTCTGGAAACCAATGACCCAAAGACTACCAAATATAAACAAAACATTAAGATACCCCATAAACTTAAGCCTATAAAGGAAATCCCCATTGATGAGTTGATAAATGAACTTGACAATTCATTTGATCTTGAACCCATGGAATCTGATTTGCCCCTCTCGACCTACTTGTCGATAGTAGGTGTGGTAGTAGTTGTTGTTATAGTGATATATTTATGTCGTAGGAGAATTAGGGATAAATGTCAGAAATGTAGGTTAGAAAAAATGGTCAGTGAAAAGGGGAAAGTCAGAGTCGAGTGTCTCGCAAGCCTCAAGACCCATGCAAAGACACAAAAGTAACCAATCCACAGAAGACATGACAGTCTTAGAAGAATTGATGACAACATACATCAAGGAACTCATCCACCAGGAACAAGAAAACACAGAAAAACCTACACTGATGTCAGGAAATTACCCTGAGGGCGTTGACCTCGCCGAGGCAGATGTAACTGCCCCATCAGGAAGTGGAGGAATTGAATCGGGTAAACAAGACTGCCTTACAACCCGAGTACGAAGTGTAATATACCCAGACTTGAGAAAAGAGCTCAGTCTTCCATAGACAGATATAAAGTAACGTCTTGGTCGTAACAAGACAATGTCTAAATGTGAAGAAGGAAATGATAATGACCCGGTGAAACATTATGCCTTGATATTTAACGATTAAAGATACTTACGAGACAAAGATATACATATAATGTCTCGGTTATTACAAGACAATACGGAAACGTCTTGGTGTTAACGAGACCAACTCTTGTCTGGTTATTAACATTAATCAATTAAAAAAAATCAGAATGTCTTAATGCGGATAAGACATAATGTGACCTCTTCAAGAACCGTGGTGGATGACGGACCTAAGAACATAAAAAAGCTCTGGATATAACTAAATAAGCAGCAACTGTGGAGATAAACTGTGGATTTTTATATAGGAGCAGCCATATTATTACGAATTATTTTTAACGATGAAGTTACCATGGAACTCGGTGACTGTTAAATAGGTTCAAACTAAAATGGACGTGACTGTGAAATAATATTACTGATTTTCAACGACGTAGTTACCATGGAACTGTGTGACTGTTAAATACATTGTATGTTCGAACTACAATGGAAGTGACTGTTAAATAGGTTCGAACTACAATGGAAGTGACTGTTAAATATGTTCGAACTACAATGGAAGTGAATGTGAAATATGTTTTAACTACAATGGACGAACTGTGAAATATGTTTGAACTACAATGGACGAACTGTGAAATATAATTACTCGCCAACTTTATGATGTTGTGACCATAGAACTGTGACTGTAAATAAGACTTTATATTGCATGAATATATTAAAGAGATGTTTATAGTATAACGTCCAAGATAATTACAATATGTGTATGTACATGTACATATTGTGCATTAAGGTAAAGAGTTGTAACGTTTAATAGGATAACTTCGCGATAATTAAAAATATACTGCATGACGCATGCGAATGAAAGAAGGTTGAAAGGAGAAATGAATGAAATGGCCGTTAGTTACTATTTAGGAATTTTTTTTAAAGGAGGCGGTGGTTAATTGAAATGTTAATAATACTTGATACTTTGCTTTAAGAAATATGTAAGCCATTCTGAGAAATGCCTTACATATTGTCTTGTTTGAAGAAAGGGGCGATTGTAACCCTATCGAGGTAGGCAGGCTGGTAGCCTTGCTTAAGCCCCAATGATATTATTGGTGATAGACGATTATAACCCTATAGAGATAGACAGGCTAGTAGCCCTGCTTAAGTCCCCATGAATATCATTAATAGATATGATATTTGAATATTCCCGCTAGGTAAACAGGAAGTGGGGTACCTGTTGAACCTTGACAGAAGTTGTTATGTTAGCCGTGTATAATTGTGGATCACGAGGCTGAGTTAAATTATAGTGTATTTTATAAGAGTACAAGTATTAGTTATTTAATAACAACCATGTATATATAGATTAGGCTGTGTTTAATTTCATAGTGCATTATTGTGGTGTATATAATGTTGCTTATACCTAGTACTGATGTGTAGTATATTTAAAGGTCAGTAACGCGGGATTGTTTACTCATGTTTGCAGCCAGAGTTAGGTTGTTGTTTTAAGGCATGGCCAAACTAGGTGACCGAAATATCAGTAAATTGTTACGGCACCTACTTTGTAGCGACTACGTGGGATGTTCTGGAAAGCATGGCAGGACATCGCACGGTATATGCACGTGTTAAACTAGGTGACCAACTTATTAGTTAATTGTTACCGAATAGGTATGGGTATGGTAGGGACTACGTGGAATGTTCTGGAAGGAATGACAGGACATCGCGTAGTCCACACACCTGTTTAACTGCGCAGTATAGTTTGTGCAAAATGTGCATATTACAGGCGGTTCTGTCCAGCCTCAACCAAGTCCAGTCAGAAAATCAAAACATTTATATTTTGTTAAGCCTGCATCAGGCGCCGGTAAGGCTGTATTCTGAATTAAAATTAGTAAATTTTGACAGTTTATGATGAGCTGGGTAACCTTTGGGGCAAGCATTGTCCCAACGGCACGTGTACCAGTCACGTACCCAATCATTATAAATAGAGGGCCGCAATAGGCCCCAGTCAGACGGAGACGGAAACTAGACTGAAATTAGACGGACATCAGACGGGAATAAGACTGAGACTGGGTACTTCCGCCTCACATACACCTACGTCACCGCCTCCTCTAGGGCCACACACATGAGAGAGAGAAAGTGAGAACTCTTGTCTACACTTTGAATAAAAGCCGTCAACAAGCTTCTACCCTACTCCTTGTCGTCATTTCGACCAACACAGCCATCCATAGGACGACACTATGAGATAGTCAAGGGGTGGATATAACGCAACTGATAATCACCGTTGGAGTATCGAGAATGATGGAACCACTGCTAATCCGGGCAATCAGATCACACATTCACAGCACTGCCAGTACTGTACAGCAAGTTTTGTATTTAAAGCGACATAGGAATGCTTTATGATAAAATTAAAGACATTAATTCTTATAAATAAACCATTTAATTCAAAATCGACGATTTTCATCGTAACAATGTCTAAAGAACAAAGTTATTTGGCTATGCATCAACTGACTCAGAAAGGATGTGCTCAGCTTTTTAGATTGGGTTGATAATAACAGAAAACATGATTGAAAGTGAATGGTGTCATTTATTTGAGTTATAAATGACAACATAAAATTCAAAATTTAGTGCAAAAGTGTGAAGATTATCTGTTGACATATGTATGTAATAACATAAAAAAGAACCCCTTTGAGGTAAAATGGGGCTAATAGCGCCTTCATTGTTATACAATAATATATAATTATGAAATTACACCATACGTTCGGTGTAGAACCAATGAGGATTACTATACACTATACAAAGTATCAAAACATAACACATAAAAAGCAAATAAGAAAACAAAAGAGGAAGGGATGTTAGGCGACTTTTGGTCGAAATAAATCTTTATCGCTTAAACTTTTTAAAACTACAACTGAAAATTTTCTCTGTAAACAATCTGTATGCGCATGTGCTGCCAAGTTATACAACTGTGACTTTGCATGTTCGAGTTACCTCCCTTTTCACTTAAGCATTACCTCCTTACCTCCTTGCACGGTTTTGGATAATATAACAATTGGTCATAGCTAATTACATTTATGTTGTAAAATAGGGTTAATATCAACAAAACCACGATTAAAAGTGAAAGAAAGTCATTTATTTGCGATATAAATGACGACCTAAAATTCAAAATTTAGTACAAAATTGGAAAGGTTAACTGTTGACATATATATGCAAAAACAAAAAAAGAACCTATTTTATACAAAGTTGGGCTAAAATAGCGCCAACCATATCCCTGGGCAACTAGATATCTGTTAAACTGTCCAGTTATATCCCACATCTACATCCAGTCTACACTGTAACTTCCTACTGACATTATAATGTGATTTGCAAAACTATGTCCTTGTGATCAGAAAAAAACTATTTCTCACACAAAAAACAACAAACATATCAAACATATCGTAAAGCCTCTCAGAGGCCTCTAACCCCGCGAGAGCTTTACCTGACTAGATTTTTTGGTCATCGAGTACATTACCCCTACATTATGATATGGATTAACTCCGTCGAGTTCCATAGCAAACGAAATGCCATTCTTGTCTCCATCAAAATATCCATAAGTGCCATACAGTTCCTTCCATGCTGGTGAGTGATGTAGATCCCACATATCCATGCTTGGATTAATGTCTTGGTCCAATAGGTACGTAAATAAACTTACTCTTGGACACCAGTTCACGAGAGGAAGAAGACGAATGGGGATAGTAACGATCCTGTCCACACAAAGGACAGATATCAACTTCAGCATATGTGTACTTTGAATTGTCCGATAAAGTATACAATCATTTGGACAAACACTGTAAATTTTCTTTTTTTCAGGAATGGGTCAATAAGTTTTCTTCCTTCGTTGTACGAAGATGGTCAGATGTTGTCAATATCATTCTGTGCTTTTTTATCTTTAGATTATGAGTAAAAGTATTTTTGCTCGTGGTAGAGTGGCTAACAAACATGTGAAACTGATAGCAGAGCCATGATAAGACTGTCAAGTTGGAATGTTTAATCTTCTTAATAGCAATACCGATAGTGTACTGGTTCATATCATATGACGTATCATCTTCTGTCTTGTCTGGGTCTCCATCACTTGTATCATAATCTGTATCACTACCATATCCCTGTTCTTGGTCAATACATGTACTGCTGAAACCATCAACCTGATTTTGAAAGATTCTTCACTTCATCAGAAGTTGTATCAGAGTCTTCTGGCCCTTCTTCAAATTCATTGTCGATGTCAGCGCTGTGGTCAAAATCTTTTGCCCTGAACAAACACTATATTAATTTGAAAAGAAAAAAAATAACAATTTTTAGACATGTCTTTGTTTTCAATTTTCTTCACATGAATTTTAAATCTTGTAACTTTTAATGTGATAATAGGTCGTCCTTTAAAAATGTACTTGCTGTTTCGCGACCAACCCAGAAGATCTTTTGACAATTTTCATCAAAGTTTGTTTTCATTTAATTTTGTCTTAATTAGTGTCAAATTAACCGAATACCTATTATAAAATTTCAAGCGTCTAGATTTCAAGCCCCGGTTTCTTCTAAATAAATACGTTCATAGCATTTACATAACACATAATGGCATATAAAATGTCAAGGAAATTATCGTATTTTTCTGTGACATATTTGAAATGAAAATAATTATAATAGGCAATTAGGCATGTACCCTTTAGCTGTAAGCTGAGTACCATTACTTTCAGTTTCAAGTCAAAAGCAATCTCAGATTGTTATGTGTAGGTTCGACTTACCCGTCGTTTCTATCGTCATCTCCATCCTTTGTATTGTTAATATTATCCCTACCATTATTATGGTTATCGTCTTCAAACTTCTTTGACACATTAAAACTGTCTTTGACGTCGACGTAATCAGTGACTTCAGTGCTACTACTAGTTGTATCACTGTCGGTATATAATCCGTAATATCTGACATGCTGTATTAATTTCCGGTAATCGATGGGTTTTTGTTCGTATTTACATAGTTGACAACCACAACGTCTCTTTGAGGCACTCATACCACGGCCAGATGGCCGCTAGGAAGTCACAACAGGCATATTTTTTCTGTATCGTCGAGTACAATACAGCGCTTAAATTGGACCACATGTTCACATTGTTCAAGCGTTTTATAGACGTTACACAATACACATAAGTTGATGACGTATCCAAACGAGTACTCCTGTAATTGTCACATGACTACTAACGGCGGTAAATTTTCAAGCATGCCAACTTTCACACAGTTGCAGACTTCGCTCAGCCCCGAAGGCGAGAAAGTTATTACAGGCAAGGTAGACTTGTATTTTAAAACGGAAAATCGAAAACATGACAACTACATGTAACGAACCCCATGTAACGAGCGTATGAATCCCTGGCTGTATATAATTCAGTTCCTTTCCGTTTTCGGAAGGGAGATAATTCCGTATATTACAAACTCCAAAGAACGCTGATCATAGTCACTTAGGCGCTCCATTCCCTCCCGAAGCCTGATCCAATTGTAGCCAGGTGTTGTTTACATCATTTTAAATCATCGCGCCAGTGGTCATTTAAATGTATGTAAAGTGTACGTGCCGCACGGACCACTTGTCCACACTCTATCACCGGCCTCTCCCCACCGCACTCTCACTTCACCTCTCGACAGGAACGGACGTCCCTGTCGAGCTCAACCCCAGCATTCACCATTGTCACAAAGAGCCAAGAAGCCCTGGTAAGTATCTGTATGAAAGTGTTCATTAAACGTATTCATCATGTAAATATAATATGTCCATTTCTGTCTATTTATATCATCGTGTGAATGACGTGTGAGAGAACTTATACTTTTATACTTTATCTGCTTTGCAGGTCTTCGTACCAATAAATATTTATTTGTACAAAAGACAGCGTCCCTTGTTATTTTGGGAGCCCACGCTACAAATTGGCGCCCAACGTGGTTTGGTATTTTGTGGAAGACCAGGGCTGCGCCGACAAACCGGAGCAGGTGCCCGCCATAGCGGTGGATCCGCGATCCGTTTGGGAGGATCTGTGACCCGGACGTGACATTTGTGTCAGTGTGTGTTTCCGTATCGTCCTGTTTCGACGCCAAGAATACGGCAGTTCGTTAGTGTTTGGTTGTATAACGTGTATCGTACCAAGTTTGGTTGAAGACAGACTGTACTTGTGACAGGATGACTTTGATATCGTCACGTGTGCTTGCGCATATGTGCATTTGATAATTGGTGATTCGCGAGTGACTGTTGTTGACATTGCTAACGTGTGAAGTTATAGACATTCAAATGCTTTATTGTGATTAATAATTTGATTTCTATTTGCTATTATGTATCAATAATTATTCGTAAATCATATATAACTTTAAATTGATATAGTAATTAGAATTAATTATAAATTTTGACACATTTACACATTATTTTTTTGTAACTGTTGTTGATTTCAAAATTGACTTCAGTAGCCTAATTTCAATTTCACATTCTATTTTGCTAGTTAACTTAAATTGTCCTCGTGTTTCTCAGCTTATCATGTACTTTGTATGATTATTATGACCATAACTGTCAGGATGCTTGTGTGGGTTTGTGAGTGATATTTCATGTATTCATTGTTCTAGTTTTCTTGCCAGGGCTGGAAGGATTTGATCACTGTCACCGAGCATCATCATCATCATCATCATCATCATTGACTCATCATCATGATAAGTTACCTCCCTTGCACTATACCCTGATTCCCAAATGCACATCATGGAGTAAGGTAAGCATGTATGTATATCTGCATTGATCCTGTTTTCAACTGTGTTTCATCATATTGTCATATTTATTCATTGATTTGCACCTGGCTGCCTACTCTTGGTAATTCTTGTATATTAATGTTGTAATTGTTGTTTACTGTTGATAGTTGTCATTGATATCTATAACTAGTGTTATCAACAGGGGCAAAATATATTTTGTATCCACTTTTGTCATTTTGGACCTCAGATAATTCTAATGAGTTTGAGTAAGTTGGAGAAGTATTTAGATAAACCAATTGAATCCCCACAAAGGTTATCTAGTAGACCTATACTTGTAACTAGTAGTAAAGGTTTTTCTTTATTAAGGAATTTGGATTTAATCAAATGTTTAGGGTTCGAACTAGAAATAAATTGTTGGCCTGGAGCAAATTTCAATCAAACTTATAATTGGCTAAAGTCAAATCTTGCTGGTAAACAAAGAAAGTATGGGGATATCACATTATACATCTGGATAGGTACGTGTGACTTAACCAGCAAAGAAGGGCAAATTTATAGATCTCGCTCAGAACAGCGACAAGGAGTGTGAGGAATTTATTCATTTTCAAATTGATAGGATTGTATTATTTGTTAAGAACTTTTCAAACAATCAAACTAATATTTTTAGATATTCCTCCATATTCAATTGTATCCTGGAATACTTATAAGGGTCACCAGTGCCTGATTTGTTTATAGATCACGATAGGATTCTGGATGGCAGAATTACTTTGTTAAACAATTACATTCAGGAGGTAGACCAACAATTAGGTGTAAAATCTCTAAATTTTAGAGCAGACCTTTTGAAATAGCAGAGAAAAGGCAGGAAACCTGTGGTAAATTTTGAGTTATTTAAAGACGGTGTTCATCCCGGCAGAGTTTTGGCTCGGGTATGGATGAAGCGTTTTGTCTCTAAAAATTTTCATGATTGTGTATGATTGTTTATTTTGCATTTATTACTTATTGTAAGCTTGTATGTTGATATAACCTGTATATATATATGCAGTTATGTTCAGTCCAATAAAGGTGGATCATGATACAGTAGGTATGGATGATGGGAAGGGAGCTGAAGTAGCTTCTGGCGGTCCAGGGGATAAACAGGTTAAACCTGGGGTCAAAGTTGATCCCGAATCACCTACGATGTCTGATGATGACATGATTAGACATCTCTTGTCCAAAGGGAAATATGTTATATCCACTAAGGGTACTGTGGATGGAACTGGTGTTAAACTATCAGTTATTCCCCCCTTGGATAGAGGGAGATCTAGTATTATTTCATTTTTAAATAGCACAAGTAATGATGGCACTTCATCATTTTCGGGTAATAGGTCCCATACTGTACCCAAAATTCCATCATTTGCTAGGGATGACCCTCCCATGAAAGGAGACATATCCTATATGGAGTGGAGATTTGAGATCAGGAGTTTGGACAGAGATCCAGATGTCTCTCCCAGCTTGTTGATTCTGGCAATCCGTCGGTCGTTGCGTGGTACTGCGCGACGTATGGTTATGACGTTAGGGGAGGTGTCTACTGTACCTCAGATTTTGTCCAAATCAGATTCTTTATTTGGCGATACATCAAATCATGGTATGGTCATGCAGGAATTTTTTAATTCAAAGCAAAGACCTGATGAGTGTGTTGTCAATTTAGGGTGTCGATTGGAATCACTATTACACACAGCGATAGATAATGGTTCCTTACACAGGTCAGCAAAAAATGATCTCTTGCGTCACAAATTTTGGACGTCATTATACTCGGATCAGTTACGGAGTCAGACTAGGCACAAATATGACTCAATTACGAGTTATGACCAACTATTGCGAGAAATCCGCATGGTGGAAAAAGAAATCAATATTTCTAAACAGGATACTGTACATTCCACTGATAACAAGAAAAAGGTTCAGAGCCAGAGTCACTCTGTTACTTGTGAACTTGAACAGCAACAGGTAACTACTAATCCTTCAGAGATTAGCAAGGACTTTCAGAATAAACTCAAAGATGTTGAGGACAGACTCTCGGCTAGAATCGATCAAAAATTTGATCAGATTTTCTCCAAACTTGGTAATGCGGAGCATGGCAAATTAGGCCAAGGTCATAGAAAGGGTAAAGGACAGAGGTCAAATAGAGGTCGTGGTTACCGGGGTAACCGAAACAATCCTAAATCAGGTCAGGATAAGGGTAAGTCCAACGAGCACCGAAACAACTAGCGGTCTCTGCTAGTGGCCGCGTAGAGACCGTCAATGAAGGTCAAGGTCAAGGTCACACTGATATTTTGAATCGTTTGGTAGGAGTATCCAACGAAGGTCATGTGGTCATTGAGGGACACAAAGTCAAGTGTTTGATAGACAGTGGTTCTATGGTTTCCACTATGTCATATGGATTTTATAAGAAGTTGTCCAATAAACCTGAGTTACAGGATTTGAATACACTTGCTGTAGATATAACAGTGGCCAATGGTTCTAAGTTAAATTACTTATGAGTCCATGGTTGTTAACGGTATGGTCCGGGGTATTGACCCGGGTACTTCAAATCTCGTTACAGAAAACTTTTATGATACTAACCTTAAGTATACAGTCTGCCCCAGAGTTGTTAGGGTTAGACAGAATGTGTCTAGTGTCAAGTTACCTGTGAAGATCTGTAATATTACAGCGAAGCCAATAGTTATTAACCCGAGGGCAACCCTCTGTCTTGCTAATGAGGTTAAAATTGTTGATAATCTGGCTTCAGATTCACAGGTTGACTCTCCAGTGTCCTTACTGGGTCTTCATGTTGACACACAAAATCTTTCTGAGGCGCAGCTGTTGAGGGTTCGTCAGGTTTTAGGTAATTGGAAGCATGCATTTTCCACCAGTGCTTTTGATATCGGCTGTACAAACATTGTTAAGCACAAGATCGACCTCATCGAGGAAAGGCCTTTTAAGCAGCCTTACCGGAAAATACCTCCCGGCATGTATGAGGAAGTGCGACAGCATATACGTGATATGCTGGAAGCTGATGTTATTACGGAGAGTAAAAGTCCATTCTCTAGTAATGTGGTACTTGTTCGCAAGAAAGACGGTAGTCTACGTTTTTGTATTGATTACCGTATGTTGAACTCTCGTACGCGCCGAGATGCATATATTTTACCTCGATTCGACGACACCGTGGATACTTTATGCGGGTCGCGATATATTTCGAAGCTAGACCTTCGTTCGGGTTATTGGCAGGTCGAGGTAGACGAAGCTGATAGAGAGAAAACCGCATTTTCCGTGGGCAATTTGGGTTTCTGGGAAACCAAGCGGATGGGTTTTGGTCTCACCAATGCACCAGCTACGTTCCAGCGTTTGATGGAAAAGTGCATGGGTGATATGCATCTGCGCGAGTGTCTCATCTTTCTGGACGATATTTTGATATTCTCCAAAACCTTTGACGAACACCTCGTAAGGTTAGAGTCCGTATTCTCAAGACTCGTACAGCACGGCTTGAAACTTAAACCATCCAAGTGTGAGCTTTTTAAGTCTTCAGTGACATATCTCGGTCATGTCGTCTCAGAGTACGGTATAGAAACAGACCATAAAAAGGTGTCTGCTGTTAAGGATTGGCCCGAGCCAAAGAACGTAAAGGATTTACGTCAGTTTTTAGGATTTAGCGGCTATTATCGGCGATTTTTAAAGGATTGTGCCAAGGTAGTCCAGCCTCTTAATAGTCTGCTTCAAGGCCATGACTTGAAGAAAAAAACCAAAACGGCTAAGTCTCGAAAGTTTAAGACTAAGGCTAAAGCCAAATGGGTTTGGGGTACACCCCAGCAGGAGGCCTTTGATTTGGTTAAACAAACACTGACGCAACCCCCTGTTCTGGCATATGCTGACTTCTCAAAAGATTTTCTTGTACATACAGATGCCAGTTCTTTAGGCTTGGGTGCAGTTTTGTACCAGGTACAAGAGGGACAGGAGAAAGTAATTGCGTATGCGAGTCGGGGCCTTAGACCCAGTGAACGGAATTATCCGGCACATAAATTAGAATTTCTAGCATTGAAATGGGCGGTTGCAGAGAAACTTCATGATTATCTCTATGGTAATAAGTTTGAAGTTGTCACAGACAATAACCCCTTAACTTATGTGCTGGGTAAGGCCAAGCTGGATGCTACCGGTCAGAGGTGGGTAGCAGCGCTAGCCTACTATGATTTCACTCTGAGATACCGAGCTGGGAAAAAACCTAGATGCCGATGATCTCTCTAGAATGTCACAGGTCCAAACCGATTCTGTTCATGCCATATGCCAGTCTGTGGTGTCTAACTTGCCTCCATTAGCGGACAGTGTATCGGACGTTGCCGTAGCTCATGTGGCCAGTGAGTTTGCGGTGGAATCTGATACTATTAGCACAGTGGACTGGAAACAGGAACAACAGGTGGATCAGGACATTGCTAGGGTTTCCGATCTGGTGAGAACCGGTTTTCATCCCAGGGGGGAAACATTACAGAATGAGTTCCCATATGTGCAAAAACTTTTAAGAGCTTGGAACAAATTGTGTTTGCGAGATGGTGTTCTCTATAGAACCGCTTCTCTCGATGGTCAGAAAGTAAATCAGCTCGTCCTTCCAAAGCATTATCATTCCCTAGCACTTAAGGGTGTCCATGATGATGTTGGACACCAGGGAAGGGAGAAAACTCTTTGGTTGGCACGTCAACGCTTTTACTGGCCTGGTATGGAGAAGGATGTAAACACTAAAGTTGACACTTGCGGCCGCTGTATAAGACGTAAGACTCCAGTTAAACCGGTTGCTGAGTTGGTGCCAATAGAATCCTCTAGACAACTTCAGATACTCTGTATCGATTTCCTCAGTCTTGAGAAATCCTCAAGTGGTTATGAAAACATTCTGGTTATAACCGATCACTTCACTAAGTATGCGCAGGCAGTGCCATGTCGTAACCAGACAGCACACACAACAGCTAAGGCTTTGTTCGAAAAGTTCATTGCCTACTACAGCTTCCCTGAGCAGCTTCATAATGATCAAGGGCGTAACTTTGAGAGTAAGGTGATAAAGGAGCTGTGTAAAATCGCAGGGGTTCAGAAGACCAGAACCACTCCTTATCATCCTCAGGCAAACGGCTCAGCCGAAAGGTTCAACAGAACACTCCTAGGGATGCTTGCAACCCTCGAGGAGCATGAAAAACCAGACTGGACCTCTTATATAGCGCCCCTGGTTCAAGCCTATAATGCAACAAAGAGCGATGCCACCGGCTATCCACCACATTACTTAATGTTTGGTTGGCATCCTCGATTGTCAGTAGACGCGTTTCTTGGCTTCAACCCAGCCGAGCAACAGGAATCTGTGGACCCGTCATCCTTTGTTGGTAAACTACGGGGCCGCATGGAATTTGCATACGAGACTGCCCGTCGTACCGCATCTAAAAGAGCTGCTCAGAACAAAGACCGATACGACCGGTCAGTTCGAGAGTCAAAGTTGTAGGTTGGTGACCGTGTTTTGGTACGCAAAACTGGTCTCAAGGGAAAGAATAAATTGGCTGAAAGGTGGGAACAGGAACCCTATTTGGTGACTTCTATTCCAAATAGTGATATTCCGGTCTATAAGGTTGCACCCGAATGTGGTAAGGGATCGAAACGAACCCTTCACAGAAATATGCTGCTTCCTTTCCACTCAATTCCAGTGGACGTTCCTCCTAAGGTAGCTAACCGTAAGGTTAACCGACCAAAACAGTCAATCCCTGAGCGACGACATAGTCCAGACCCAACTTCCACATCTGAATCTGATTCAGAGTCAGATACTGAGCTCTATCCTGTTGTAAGAAAACATACAAGACAGTCGAGAAACCGTAAGCCCAGAGAGGTAGGCCTTAGTCCAATTCCCCGACCTAGTCGATCCACTATCGATTTAGGTACGACTGGACCTAACGAACCTGTGTCACCACAGGAACTTCATATCGACCCTCCGGAGAGTCTCTACTCAGCCACTCAGTCTACGGAACACCCTATTGATGATACCATCAGTGTTGTGGACGAGATTGAGGTTGATGAGAGCGTGGTTTCTCAACCTGTTCCAAGGAGGTAAACTCTAAACCTCCAGAGCGTTGGGGCTATACCGTTTCCTCTATAGCAGGTGTGAGTAAAGAGTCAGGAGAAATCTTTGTGTGATTAGAAACACAATATCCAATTTTATCCAATACTATGAGTAGCCTCCCTTGGAAAGTTGATACCGACTGGTAGGGGGGCCCCCAACCGTTGGAGATTAAGTTCCAGAGTGGGAATGTATTTTTGTTAATATGTCATTCTATATATTATCTTGTGATCAACCTAATTTTTATGATACCATGTTTTTTATGTATTAGTATCCTTCCAGATACAAGCAACCACCACCTGTTGTCAGGTATGGGGCCCCCAAACCGTCAGCAGTGGTGTGTTGTAGTACGATGGTGGGTGTGTTATTTCGGTCGTAAAACCAGAAAGAATTATAGTGAGTTTCATTTTGTTAACGTTACACATGCCATCCAGAACTTAGACTGCTTTATTCTTTAAGCCAGTATAAATGTTCTATTATTAGCATGTCCCATTTAAAGGTCCCTTCTGCAAAGATGGTTTCTGTCTCTCCTGTGCTATTGCTCCTAAATAGGGTTCCTTTATAGTAAACTATACCTATATTAGTTCCTATTTCTAGGGCACTACCAGTTCTAGAGCGGTAGTCTCCGTGATATTTTTTATCGTTAAATTATCTTTAAAAATGTCCTATTGAGAAATGCATGGTGTCATTTTACAAAGCGGGGGAGTATGTAGCCAGGTGTTGTTTATATCATTTTAAATCATCGCGCCATTCGCCATTTAAATGTATGTAAAGTGCACGTGCTGCACGGACCACTTGTCCACACTCTATCACCGGCCTCTCCCCACCGCACTCTCACTTCACCTCTCGACAGGAACGGGCGTCCCTGTCGAACTCAACCCCAGCATTAACCATTGTCACAAAGAGCCAAGAAGCCCTGGTAAGTATCTGTATGAAAGTGTTCATTAAACGTATTCATCATGTAAATATAATATGTCCATTTCTGTCCATTTATATCATCGTGTGAATGACGTGTGAGAGAACTTATACTTTTATACTTTATCTGCTTTGCAGGTCTTCGTACCAATAAATATATATTTGTACCAAAGACAGCGTCCCTTATTATTTTGGGAACCCATGCTACACAATGTAATGACTGCTCGAACAAGATACGTTTTTAACCTTTTCTGTGAAAAATATTGTATGTAATATCTTTTAATTGATATAAGTTTTGTGAACTAATTCCCTTCATAAAATATTTTTTTTGTAAAAAATCACGATGTTATATGAAAAAACGCAAATGTTCGCAGCATTTTCAAACCGCTGTTTTTATGTTAATATTATAATGGAAATTGATGAAAAATTATAAAGATTAGACAGTGCGTTATTGTGCTTCTGTATGTCTAAAATAAAACCCAAATGAAATTAAGCAATGCAAACAAAATCGGCGAAAATGTTCATATTTCACGATTATATATCGTCAGCTAGTATAGTATATTTATATGTGTGTGTTTCAGGTTCCCTGAAATGCCACTTTGTGCATTTTGAAGGGTATTCAAAGGTATTAAACTGATGATATAAATATTTTTTTGGCTGATTGATTTTCTTGTGTTCAACTTCACGCAAGTAAAATTTTGCTGAACATATGTAGAAAAAATATAAACGTGCCTACAACTCGCCACTAATGCTAATGCTATATATGATAATAATAAACCAGAATTTATATTTGGTTGAGCCTTGAATCTATATTTAGTACTACATGTATAGGTTTCTGGCTGGGCATTATAAAATGTTAGTGAAAATTTACTACTGATTGAAAGTTGATATATTATAACCAGACATTACATTTGGAGTCAAATAAAATTGTTAGGGTGACAACAGCAAAATGAATTAAATCTAGGGTCAGTCAGGCCAGGGAATATGAAACGTGCATATTTTTGATATTAATTAACAGATGATCTTATTCTACTTTTGATTAATTTTACAGATACTGGCCTCTCTGAAGCAACCCTGAAACAGTTCAGGGAAAATGATATTTTGGACTTTTTTTTTTAAATGTCATGGACCGATCCTACGTCCGACGGTTCATCGAATCAACTTCAAGCATAGAATTTTAACAAAACCAACAAGGTACAAGTGCACGTGGTGACACAAATTGCATAGAACAAAACCAAGGTACAGCGGATCATAATACAATTAAAAGTAGTACTGTTACTGATCGACCTGCCAATGATATCGATTTTACAGCTGAACAAATGCTTGAGAAGAAAAGCCAAAGGGGAACACAGACTGAGGCACAGAAGTATTTCTGTCATTTGATTCGAGATGCTGCAGAATCAGCAGGTATTTTGAGGAAAGCAACACCAATCAGTCTTCTTTCAGGTTCAAGAAAATCACTTTTTATGGAAAAAGTTTTATGTGTAGCTCCATAGCTTGAAAAAAAAGCAGAGAGAGGTGTTTTTAAGGCTTGGACAGGTACTTCAAAACAGAAGAAAGTACTTAGTGGATAAAGAGGCTGGAAGGAGAACAACAAAAACCAATAAACCGCAACCAATAAAAGTGTCAAATGTGTTGTGTCGTGATCATGATGATCAGCAGTTTAAACTTGGAGATCACCTTTACCTGTTGTACAAAAATTATTCTATTTAACTGGGACAAGATATTCTTGTGGCTGATAATACTGAGCATTTTGTTGAAGTTGTTCTTAAGTCAGTGAAGGAAGTAAATTTCAGCAGAGTTCATGAAAACTGGAACATTTGAGTGATTTAAAAAAGGTTTTTTGGAGGAAAGATCGACTTTCAAAAATAAAACCAAGTGTTCAAAAGTCTGCAGTTACATCTAGATCTGCTACGGTTACATCTGCTTCAGTTATATCAGTGCCAGTTACTTCTGCGTTGCCAGTTACTTCTGCGGTGCCAGTTACTTCTGCGGTGCCAGTTACTTCTGCGTTGCCAGTTACTTCTACAGTGCCAGTTACTTCTGCGGTGCCAGTTACTTCTACAGTGCCAGTTACTTTTGCGGTGCCAGTTACTTCTGCGGTGCCAGCTACTTCTGCAGTGCCAGTTACATCTAGATCTGATAAGTCTAGGGTTGCTTCCAATTCGAATACCATCGCCAACGTACGCGTGCAAGAAAAGAATGAACAAACAAATACAAATGTGCATGGTTTTTAAAGAAATTGTTCTTATTGAATGGGGGAAAGTGAAACATACTTTGGTGTTACAAAACCTGATAAGTACACCAGCCATATCATAGTGCAAAATTGTTCAAAACCGTTTGCAAAAATCACAGGTAAAGGAACTAAAATAAAAGTTTCCCTCGATGAAGTAATGATAAAAAGACTTTGAGGTAAATCCCAATATGCGGTTTTGTGTATGGCACATGCCACTCTTCAACAGCCTTATGCAACATATTCCAGCTGGGAAAATGGGAGCGCTGCAAATTCGCGATACAAAACAATTCTTGGCAAAATATGAAAAAAAATCCTGGAGTATTTAGCAGTATAGAGATTTACCTTGCTCCTTTGAAGTTTGAAGTTGCTATATTGTTGGAAGTTTTTTGTTTGATCACCCAGTTAATGCATTTTGTTATCAATGAAATTAATTTTGAAAGTATTGAACATTTTTGTGTTACTTGTTTTTAGTTTTTAGGTCTGGCATGTGCACACTTATGTATAATACTATTATGAGTGATATACTCGTGATCCATGTACGTACTAGTACTACATATATATATAAACTAGGCCAAAACAAAAAAAAAACAGTTTGTCTGATGTTTAACTCTAACCATTTTTTTATAATTATTCCAAAAAGAAACTTCTTCTTACCTTTTCAAGGAAAAAATTAAATCCTTAAAACATAATTAAATATATTATTCTTATAACTACTATATTAAAGCTAAACTGATTATGCATATTACATGTACTTGTCCAAATACTGAAAGTGAAACATGGGTAGGGTTACATCAAACAAATTACATTCTATTGTTGGTCTGTATATTAATTTTATTGAATTTAATACACATCCATTACATGTGCAAAAAAAAATAGTTTTCGTCGTTGGTGATAAAATAACTGCCAGATCTGCATTTTAAATATTATATATGATCTTTATCAGCTGGATGTCCATCCTCATCCTGATCTCCAGGGCTTGAAGTACTAGGATACGTATTGTACAAAACACTAGTTACTTGTATTCCTGTAGCTGAAATTATCGAGCATGACAATTATTATATCAAAAATCACACTTGGCTAGAACAAAAACATCACATGCATATATATATATAACAAGGAATCAATGTGAAGCTTTTTTTTGCCACTGGCAGCATATATATATATATATATATCAGATTTATTTTTAGGAATTACAATATGCATATGTACATCAAATGAAATTTTAAGTACCCTTATTAAATAAATTAAGTGACTACAAAAAGAAATGCATAGGGTTATTTTGAGTGCTCTTAAAAAGGGTGCAAAATGATTTAAGAACACTTACTTAAAATTATATGACCATTGAAAGAAACGTCTTTTGGATATTTTAAGTGCACTTAGTTGAGGAGTTCTTGTCCTGAAATTGCTCTCAATATACATGTAATTTTCAAATAAAATTTTAAGTACCATTAATATTGTATAGTTTAAGTGTAATCTAAGTGTCCTTGCTTTTTTTACATCCTTATTTTTAAGTGTGGAACTATTTAAGAGCACTTAAAATTTATCTAAAAATTGCAAAATTAAGTGTCCTTATATTTTTCCTTTTTAAGTACATATTGTGATTCTTAAATTTCTTAAATTAAAAACCTCCAATTAAAGTGTCCTTAACTTTTAAAGAATAAGTCTCTTTGATCCGAATTTAAGGACCCTTGAAGTATCAATATTAAGGGCAGAAATTAAGACAAAATTAATGACAAATTTAGGAAAAATTTAAGGGAAAATTAAGTGCTCAATTTAATGGTGATTTAAGGGCATATCCTGCAGTAGTGATAACTGGTACAATGCTGGACATTTGAAGAATAAGGTTATACAGAATACATAGGATTCGACTTTTTCCCAATGACGGGAAACTTAAATTTGTTGACATAAATATAAGGATTGATAATCAATCTTGTTGTTTGCATTAACTGATGAAGAAAGTTATTTTTGTGCAAATGGTACATGAACTGCTTCGCATATCACTTCATTTGCACGAGATCAACTTTCTTCATCAGTCAAAGAAAGTAACGAAATTAGCAATCATTGCTTAATAATATACACTGGTAGGCAATGTTTTCGTCAAGTCTTATGTTTCAGTTTTGCCTCTTGTTTAGCTTTTTCTTTGATACAATTTTCTGTAGCACATATTCATTAATTCTTCAATATCTAAAATTAATGCACAGTATATGAAATAGTACAAATGCAGTGTATTTGCATGATTTGACTTTCTGATTTCTATTTCATTTAAAAACATAGCATTTCTATTGGTGCAAAAATATTACGAAAGAATAAAACCGATATGGTTGATTTTATATAGAACTGAAAAGGTAAGCACACTTCCGGACTATTTTATTCGTAGTATGTGACCAGATATTTAAACTGGAACCCAAAACTTCCTGGTCTATTTAAAGCATTACGTGAAGTATGGTAATAGGGGTCGCGTACAGAGGCCTATATACGTTTCTCCTCATACCTTCAGGTGTAGTATATACATTTGTATATATTGCACTGGTGTGAGGGAGACGGTTCCCCGAGATAAAGTATGCCTTCCCAGGACGAAGCCCGACGGTTACATAATTTATCAAGGGGAATAGCAAGGGCAATAACGTTAACTTGAAACACTTTGAATACCAACATGATCATACACAATTTTAAGATTGAATAAAGTGTTATGTAGTTTATGGCATTGCATTAATATTCGGTTAATTGTGGAGAATTGTTGGAAGGACAGTTTCCCTGTATGCAATGTGGCGTGTTTGAATGTCTTTATTTCCTTAAAAAAATAAAACGTTTTGCCAACACTGTTAAAATTACATCTTTGCTTCGTAGGTTTGGTTTCGGTAAAATTTGTTGATTTTCAATCATATTTAAAAGATGCTCCTCCACTGACAAATAATATTTTACTCGATAAAAACCGTATTTTTAAAAATAATATGAACATAATATTCGAATGTGTTCATTATCACACACCTACACCTAGAATATTCCATATCAATCGTATTCATATCTAAACGAATGAATGAACGAGCTTGGAGTCGGAAAGTGAGGTTAAATAGCTCGCCCTACATACAATATCAGCCGATCACAGTTCAACGGGGTGACAACATATGTAGACGTGCGCTTTACAAAGATGGTTCCTATTGCAGTTTTTCACCAAGAAAATTAGTTATATCAAGATTGAGATGGGATGAAGATATGAACCCAGAGCCGGAAAATTGATTTCCAGGCCAAGTAGCTCGTCCTACATACAATTCCAAAGAATACGATCCGATAGATTGAGAACCCTGGTAGTAAGTGATAATAGATGAAGGGCACGGCGCCAATATTCCAAATCAGTTTTATTCAGGTTGAAAAAGGATAAAGGTATGAAAATCGGAGCCTACAAGTACGAAAGTATATTAGACTTTGAAATGGGAAACAGAGGGTGGGCAGCACGTGGTGTAACAAAGGTAAGGTTAGTCTGGTGTAAGTAAAGACCAGTTAAGTCTGCTGTAAGTAAAAGACAATGTTAGTCTGGTGTAACTGAAGACAAGGTTAGTCTGGTGTAAATAAAGACAATGTTAGTCTGGTGAACGTAAAGAAGAAGGTTAGTCTGGTGTAAGTAAAGACCAGGTTAGTCTGGTGTAAGTAAAGACCAGGTCAGTCTGGTGTAAGTTTAAGACCAGGTTAGTCTGGTGTAAGTAAAGACCAGGTTAGTCTGGTGTAAGTTAAGACCAGGTTAGTCTGGTGTAAGTAAAGACCAGGTTAGTCTGGTGTAAGTTAAGACCAGGTTAGTCTGGTGTAAGTAAAGATCAGGTTAGTCTGGTGTAAGTAAGACCAGGTTAGTCTGGTGTAAGTAAAGACCAGGTTAGTCTGGTGTAAGTAAAGACCAGGTTAGTCCTGGTGTAAGTAAAGACCAGTTAGTCTGGTGTAAGTAAAGACCAGTTAGTCTGTGTAAGTAAAGACAAGGTCAGTCTGGTGTAAGTAAAGACCAAGTAGTCTGGTGTAAGTAAAGACCAGGTTAGTCTGGTGTAAGTAAAGACCAGGTTAGTCTGGTGTAAGTAAAGACCAGGTAGTCTGGTGTAAGTAAAGACCAGGTTAGTCTGGTGTAAGTAAAGACCAGGTTAGTCTGGTGTAAGTAAAGACAGGTTAGTCTGGTGTAAGTAAAGACCAGGTTAGTCTGGTGTAAGTAAAGACCAAGGTTAGTCTGGTGTAAGTAAAGACCAATGTTAGTCTGGTGTGTAAGTAAAGACCAGGTAGTCTGGTTGTAAGTAAAGACTAGGTTAGTCTGGTGTGTAAGTAAAGACCAGGTTAGAAAGAAAAGACAGGTTAGTGGTGTAAGTAAAGACCAAGTTAGTCTGGTGTAAGTAAACTTGACAAAAGTGATAGTCTGGTGTAAGTGTATAAGACTAATGTAAGTCTGGGCAGTAAACCTAAATTCAACAATTGCAGCCCCGCTCTACTTGAATTATACTCCATCTTTCTTAAGCTCAACTTTTTCCTGGTTTTTTTTTCATACACATAAGTCTCCACAATCAAACTTACTTCAGCTTTGATATCTCCATTGGCGGGGATCTGAATGACTATCTCGTTGTTGGAATTCTTCCTTGAGGTCCTTAAGCCCGTCCAAAAACATCTTTGCTAAATCTTGACTGTTATTTGCCTCGTGATTTACAGTTAGAACCGGTGTTTGTTCAACGTAAGATTTTGGCTTTTTAACCGTTGATGCTTGCTCGTTTTCAAAAGCCTCAAATTCAATGGCTAGTGTTATAGCTGCCTCAAGAGTAGTCGGATGTTTGAATTGAACATGCTTTTTCATTTCGTGACTTCGGAGTCCGTGAATGAATTGATCTATTATATTGACTTCGCGAGCCTTTGGAGGCATATCCGGAAATGACAATGCTGCGAGCCGTCTCAATTCTAACCCATACGAGGTAATGCTCTCTTTTCCATTGTAAACCCTATTATTCAATTGACACCTATATGCGTTTTCTCTCCCGGACGGTGCAAATCTTTCCGCTAAGGCCTCTTTAATTCGAGTGTAACTACCTAACTGGGACATGGTCAAGTCAGTTAGGACTTTTTGCGCCGCTCCCCTAAGGCTCATGGCTAGCTGTTGGGCTTTCTCATAACCACCCCACTGATTCCAAGTTGACACCTGTTCGAAATGCATAAAGTAATCATTTAAGTCTGTTGACCCATCATAAGTCTGTGGATCTTTCTGTTTCCTGTACCTGGAGTTTCCTATCGACGGAAGCCTATCGGGAAGGTTATGAAAGTCATCAACATTAACCCTATTACCATTTGTCATTGGTTTACTTACAAACTTAGGCGTGCTAGTTTGAATATTGTTTGTTATGGTTGGAGCCCACTCCATCCCAACTGACCTCTGTCCTATTAACGGGGTGTCTACTAACCGAAATATATCCCGTCGGTTATTATCAAACATGTCCTGCTGATGTTCTGCTTCGAAATTAACGGACTCTCTAGGAATTTCCCTTAAACTTTCAACATTTGAGAGCGGGTTGTTAATTTTAGGTCGGGCCCCCTATTCCTAATGCCTGAAAACTATTGTTCCGGCCATCAACTGTTTCAACAAATATGTTTTCATTGCCATCTTCCTCATAGCCCTGTAGAGGCATTCTCTCATTCGTTTGCCAGAACTGATACCTTCCCCCAGATACTGCAGCAGTTGTTGTCATTGTGGTGACAACAGATGATGTGGTATTAGTAAGGGGTAAGGCTGTGCAAAATTATAAACAGAGTCATTCCACAATAACTCCCTAACAATTTGGCACCTGTCAAGCCAATCAGTCCATCTGCCATCATTATGAAATGTTCAAATAAAGCCAATCATTAAAAAAACATAAATTGTGTAAAAACTCACCATATAAACAAACGCCAAACAGATTTCCTTGGACCCTGGTCACGTTGCACCAGTGTAAAAGTACTAGTTTTCGTCACACGTGCGAGGAATTTCCCACACGTGTACGAACACACCGTCACTGTGTAAGGTCAACCCAGGTTCGGGGGCCCAAGGTTCTGTCCGGACTTAATTTGTTAGCTTTGGTCACATTAGATGACTAAGACTAAGCGGTGTAGTGATCGCCTTTTGTCGTGATCTGTTGTGTGTCCACAATTTACATTTTTATGGTATTTTGACCAGAAGGGCCAATGGTCAACCTCGTAGGGTCAAAGAACAAATCAATCTGATTAAAAAAAAATATTTCTACAAATTAATCCACTTGCATTTTCTTTTCAGCAAGCATAATGAAGACAATGGGCTGCACAGAAGCAGATGCCAGCGCATCAATTTCTCTGTGCTTGAAGTATGCACCAGACAGACGAGGTGGTGGAGGCAGAAAGTGATAGATATGTCATGGACGTGATGTCGCTGTTATATATACCTCTTTTTATGGAGGCGCAGCCTGCCATCATGTAATCACTCTGGTTTTCAATTATCACCGGAACACTATACCTTGGTAATCCTATCGACAGTTTCCGGAGCTACGGGAGATAACTTTACACTGTGTATTGCAACGTACGTTGTGTATTATACAGCAGTCAGAGGTTCTCCGTTTATTACATGTTTCAGTCACATTATAATTTCCCACTTAATTACTTTAGACTTATTTTCAATGTTACAATTAGTTATTAATTATTCTCACCGAAAGTGTGTCTCAATATCGGTACTTATACTAGTGAGTGCGCTGCATCTAGATCTGTTGGCCTTACTAACCTACGGCAGACTAACTTGCAAACCGCGAATCTAACAGTAATTGCATATGAACTTGTTTGTAAGTAAAAATAATTCAACTGACAATAAATGCCTTTTCAATTACGGGTATTTAATCGAATATTGCTAGGCCTATCCACTAATATTTTATAAAAATGAACTAGAATTCCCCAAACTAACGAACATGTCAAAAAGAACAGTCCGTACAAAGGGAGACAACTGTTACAAACTCTGCCGACGCACTACAATGCAGAGTGTTAAATCACACATGTGTTCACTGCTTCACTCATGTTACCGGGGACGCCATCATGGCTTCTGCTGTTGATATTACGGTATATATTTGTAATTATAAGTACGATGTCATGATATTTAAATATCACAGGCCTAAAAGGATATAATCTGACAATGATTTTGACGATTTTTTTATTCAATTTGACCGAACGAAAATCTGACGTACATGAAAAACGGCGAGGTCCCGTACTATCGCCATTACCTGATCATGACGCCGTGTTGGTCCTGGAATGGCTGGCGAGTTTACAGCCGTGAGTGTTGATAATTTTGTTAAAAACTTGTTGTCAAAACTTCAATAATCCTTTAATATGTTTCATTTACAGTTGATCAGATTATTTTCGTGCATTTTTCAACGGCAAATAATGTACTAACATCCTACAATAAACACACTACTCGGAACGATAGAAAGTGAAAGAAGCGGTGAACGGACGGTGAATCGGCACGGACAAAGCAGAAATAACAGTGTTTTACAGAGCAAATATATTGATGGAGCCACGATACAAATATTGATTAGTTTGTTTACGATATTTCAGGTAATTTGCGCATATATTGTTTTTAAGTTATAAAAAATCGGCAATATTTTGAGTATTTCCGACAGAGAAAATCGACCATTTTCTGACATGTAAACGTTTTAATTAATTTTTGAAGTCCTCATGTCGAATAATATTTGGAAATGATAGCATCACTGTGTAATTTGATTCATTCTGAAGCAACATTATTAACAAAACATTTCTCAAAAATAAACATAAAAGTACGGCGGCACAGAAGTGACACGAAAAATTTCATTTTTTTTTAAAGTAGGACAAAAAAAAAAGATTTTATGTAGGGTGAAAAATATTTTTTCTTTTACGTGCTCACGTAAAACTTATTACGTGAGCACGTAAAACGTTTACGTGCTCACGTAAAACAGTTTGTGTAAGACAAGAAATATTTTTTATGTATAGTGAAAAATATTTTTTTTATGTGGGACGAAAAATGTTTTTTTTTTATGTAAGACAAAAAATATTTTTTTATGTAAGGTGAAATATATTTTTTTCTTGTTTTTAACAATATCTTGTTTATTTGCAGATGTTGCATATTCTATACAAAGGGATATTCCGTTAAGATATTAAAGGATTTGTGCAGCCAAAATATTTTTTTGATAATACGTCAGGATATTGCTTTTGATGAATGAAAAATTAAGTCCCACCCAACGAATCGCCTAGCTTTTAGCGCTATCGGTTGGTTTTGGTCGTGATTTGCGGGTAGTGTCGACTACGGTTCAGAGATAATGAGATAATGATGTAGATATTTTCAGTTTCAAAACAATCCATTTACACCATTTCAAACATTCAAACAAGCATATATCTAACTTTAGATTAGATAATCTGTCCAATTTGATAGCGATATCAAAATGATGTTCGGATCAGTCTGGACTGAGATTTAGATAGCATATTATATAAATTTCTCTGTAATAAAAAAAAACCAGTATAATGTAACACTATCTTATTACTTATTATTGTTTTTATTTCAAACTTCTACCATAACGATGCAAATACGTCACAGTTTTTGAGTAAAAGTAAAATGTGGACGGTTATTAGTTATGTGATATTGGAGTGACAATACCGAACTTATACCGAAAATAATATGTATATCTATATTGTTGCCTTTGAAACTTTATCCATAACGTTTACTAAAAAGCAGAAATACATCAATGATATTTCTGATATGTGTTTCTAAATTACAGTATAAGTGTAGATTTAAATTCATAATTTCAAAATTAAACTAAATCCTTAAAATAGTATATCCATTGTCGATCCTTTTGTATATCATACCGAGATTTAATAGTATGATATATGAACATTTATCGTATAATCCAAAAGTAACCACATATAGTGTTCAAATGAAAAATGAAATTACTTGTATACAGGCATCATAAATAGATATGAAATGTTGTACCTTTTCAAAATTATACTTGGTGATATTTAAATAAGTATATTTAGTGTGGTAATGCTGTAACCCTTCTTGTATGACTATACATGTAGATTCGAAACGGTGAAAATACTAGAACGAATATACGTACCCGGCCTACTATACCTTTCTAAAGACGACACCATTTTCTGTCAAAAAGTCTTTTGAGCTACAATATTGCGGCTATGAAAATACATGCTTAGAATTTTTCCTAAAACCTTAGAAATTACGGGTGATTGCTATATTCCACGATTCCGTAATTACAGTACTAGACTGGAATAATTTTTAAGGTTAAATCTTTAGTTGAAATAGTTCTTAGAACCATTTTTGTTTCTGAATAAGTCAACTTCCATTATTGTTTTACCTGTGTACGACATATATATATGTAATATATATTCCTAGGTACATGTATGATCAGGGATATTTTATTTCCATTTGCTTTTACATCTTCATTTTAAAAATGGAGGTGACAATAAAAAAAAACCTAGAGCATAGATGTACTGGGTTTCCATAATTCAAATCACAATCCAATTAACGGATGTCCTAACCTGATTGACAGTAAGACAATAGCAAATACCCGACATAGTCCACCGAATAGCAAATTGCCCGCGGCCAGGTACTTACAGGTGAGTTCGATGAATGGCGTTTGGTACAGGTAAACAACATCCTGGCCCAGGTATTACATAACCATCAAACCAAAGACATGGCTAATTATATATCTATATAGGGATATCTACTCGTATATCGATTAAAAATTGAAAGCGACCACACAGTCTGAAAAAATAGTTTGTTTTGCTAATATCTCAATATTTAGATCTTTTATAATATCAAAAATAAATTCTTTCTACCACATGTTGAAACGTTTTACGGTATTGTAATAAATGTATCTCAATTTATTCGGTTAGCAACACACAACACAATGTTTGTAATGATCAATCATCGGTGTGTATGTACAGAAACATATACACCGTATACATATATGTATATATGTTTCTGGTATGTACGTCAATACTTTAATAAAGGATTTCTGAAATTGTTTCATAAAATTTCATTTTACAGTCACAAACTTTGTAATTCACAATGTATCAAAGATACAGACTACAGGAAAATATTATCTAATTAAAGCTTATTCGTTGCTGAACTCCTCGACAAAAAAATCGAAACTTTTATTTCTGTGTGGATTTTCTTTCATAATTACACGAAGATACCTGTTATTAGAGCATAAATTAGAGTATTTGAAACATCGAATTTCACTCTTTTAGTTATTTACATTCGAGCCAAAGTTATTGTATGATTAACTTCACTCAAAAGTAATCATAAAAAATCGTTGATCGGCTTTTCCTGTGACCGTCGATGTAAGTGATAGCACATCAGTTATAGTACAGCTATAAGCCACGGACTATTATGATGTCACACGGTTTAGAGCTAGAAAATATGCATAATCGGGCGGTCAGAAGTTTGGACCCCGATATCGACGGTTTACAGGTTATTCCGGTCGCGCGCGGCACGAAGAGGTTTCTACACGTGCTAATAAAGCCATTTCCAGCATAAACTGAAATTATATTTTTTGACTGCACAATTCCTTTGACTAGTACTTTCATTGCAACAAAATGTAATATTCCAATCCAGTATTAACTTCTGAAATTGAAATCAGGGGTATCAATGTTTATAATATCCTGAGTTGGGTTAGATGTTTTAATGGAATATCCCTTGAGAGGAAATTGGACATTGATTTCAACTTCACCTTACGCTGTTGTTAACATTGACAGATTGACACTGGATTTGGCAATATTTGATTGTTGGGTTCATTAATGGCATGGACAGCCTCCAATGTATGTTGTGTGTAGCATGCACAGACTGCGCTGTATTTGTTGGGTCTTCTTGTATAGTGGAACTCTTGCCCTTTCATTGTGCTACATGTATTATGATATCACTGGAACATGCCGCTGAAGACACCCAAGCATCCCAACACACCTTGTCACATTAAACTGACAATGGGTCAGCCAGTCGTTCTACTGCCAGTATATGCTGAGCTCAGCAGGAGCATAACTACCACTTTCATACACTTTGCCCAGATGGTAGAAAGTTCAAACCATGATTGAAATTTCAAAACATGTAAAAACCAACACAAACTTTCAAAAGGAATATATATTAGTCTTGCATCATTTTTATTCTATATCATTAGTCATTGTTCATATTTATTTCGCATACAATATTTTCAAGATCTTTGGAGCATTTGTTTTTAACAACTTTATAAGATTAAACATTTCCATGATTTAACCAATTTGCAAATATTTGATCCACATTATTCTATAATAAACAACAGTCATTCTGCGAAAGTACAGAATTTTCAATCTGATATTTCAATCCATATTGATTGAAAATAACCTGAACATGTACTATTACCTCTTTTATGATATATCTTTAATATTTCAATATATCATTACCCTGTCTAGAATCTGAGCTACGCCTCCTTCAGTACTTTCAGTACTTTGATTTCAATTCTTTAAAATAAGTTATCAGAATATGGGTTACCCATGATTAAGAAAAAAATCATTCTGTAACAGTCAAACTTGTAATCCTGTGATGTAACCTTGATATTCAAGATTTAATAGAATTTCATTCTGATTATAGTACTGAATGGGTTACATAGCCGCGAACTGGCAAGATCTGTTCTATCTTTGTTTTGACAAATGACATAAAAGTGTTGGTCCATGAACTATGTACCATTAACACCCAGCCTTGTGGTTCCATTGTATAAATCCTGTGAATTAATCTTCTTGGAATTCTTATCCTGTGTTCATCAGAAAAAAAAACAGGTTATAAAGCTAGTTAAAATCTGTGTTACATTCAACTAAAATAGTTTCATTTTCATCAGTAGTGAACCTACAGTCATAGTTGTTATATATGGAACTTCATTGTTAAGTCATTGATCATGGTACACTTGAATTTGTAACAAATTTCAATTTTGCACAGTGGACAAATTGTTTCAAATTCATCGTATATTATCTCGGTGTTTATACATTGGTCCATCTGTATCACAGAAGTGTACATTGAAAATGGTCACCCCAGCATAAGCGCAGTAATGCAACAATACATTGTCCCTCAAGTTCCCATATCTCAATTACAGCCAAAGTTGTTTCAATAAACCCTGGAAGTGTTAAACAGCTTAGACCACAACGCCACAAAAAAACTTATTTAAGCTGCAGAAAGCTATACTTGAGTTTTACATCTCGGTTGATATAAAACTTGTTTACATACATTAAAGAAGGCACATCACTTACTGCAGACTCATTTATCCTTAAATCAGAAAAAGGAGGTACGCATTACATCCCAAGCACATCTTAAGCCTGTATTCCTGAAGTTTAAGCAGTAACCATAATCTTCAATGAAATCCATTTTTTACTTTCAATCAATTAACATCCCAATCACTTTGTAAAATTTTGAAAGTTTGATTAATTAACGTCCTATTTCATAATAAAATTATGATGGGTTGACATGTAAGTCAAATACGGAACCTCCCATGTATCACGGTGTTTCAGAATTGCGTTCTTCTTGTCAAATAGTGTACTATTAAATTTGATAGTGTTTAGTCAAGTGTTAAGGGTAAGACTTGCCGCCACTGTTCACAACAAGCAAATCAATAAAACCACATTTATTTACAAAATGACATTACAGAAACTGCTTTAGTACAATTTAATGCTAACAGTCTTTTAACGTAAGTATACAAAAGTGTTTTCAAAACAACCCTTCATCTTCACATGAATTTCATATTAATCCTAATTTACAGTATTGGTCTGAAAATGTTTCGGGCCGTAATCTTTGAACTATTTACCGTCAAATTTGGTGGAAATTTCAGTTATCCTAAATCAACAGTATAGGTCAAAACCTACTGACAACGTTCCTAATAAATTTGAGTCAAAATCGAACCATACCAACAGATAGAAAGGCATTTATACATGTTACTTGGCTAGAAACATGTCCCTTCAATTGCCATTCAGTTGCCCTTATCAATTCTCTTGTCTACCATCAAATCTTACCTCAAATTTACAATCAACAGTTCAGTTTAAGACAAACAACATCTGTTATGATAGATCGACGAACCTTTGTTACAGTCAAAGTGTTTACAGAAACCTTTGTTACAGTCAAAGTGTTTACAGAAACCTTTGTTACAGTCAAAGTGTTTACAGAAACCTTTGTTACAGTCAAAGTGTTTACAGAAAACCTTTGTTACAGTCAAAGTGTTTACAGAAACCTTTGTTACAGTCAAAGTGTTTACAGAAACCTTTGTTACAGTCAAAGTGTTTACAGAAACCTTTGTTACAGTCAAAGTGTTTACAGAAACCTTTGTTACAGTCAAAGTGTTTACAGAAACCTTTGTTACAGTCAAAGTGTTTACAGAAATCTTTGTTACAGTCAAAGTGTTTACAGAAAACCTTTGTTACAGTCAAAGTGTTTACAGAAACCTTTGTTACAGTCAAAGTGTTTACAGAAACCTTTGTTACAGTCAAAGTGTTTACAGAAACCTTTGTTACAGTCAAGTGTTTCAAAGTGTTTACAGAAACCTTGTTCACAGAAACCTTTGTTACAGTCAAAGTGTTTACAGAAACCTTTGTTACAGTCAAAGTGTTTACAGAAACCTTTGTTACAGTCAAAGTGTTTACAGAAACCTTTGTTACAGTCAAAGTGTTTACAGAAACCTTTGTTACAGTCAAAGTGTTTACAGAAATCCTTTGTTACAGTCAAAGTGTTTACAGAAACCTTTGTTACAGTCAAAGTGTTTACAGAAACCTTTGTTACAGTCAAAGTGTTTACAGAAACCTTTGTTACAGTCAAAGTGTTTACAGAAACCTTTGTTACAGTCAAAGTGTTTACAGAAACCTTTGTTACAGTCAAAGTGTTTACAGAAACCTTTGTTACAGTCAAAGTGTTTACAGAAACCTTTGTTACAGTCAAAGTGTTTACAGAAACCTTTGTTACAGTCAAAGTGTTTACAGAAACCTTTGTTACAGTCAAAGTGTTTACAGAAACCTTTGTTACAGTCAAAGTGTTTACAGAAACCTTTGTTACAGTCAAAGTGTTTACAGAAACCTTTGTTACAGTCAAAGTGTTTACAGAAACCTTTGTTACAGTCAAAGTGTTTACAGAAACCTTTGTTACAGTCAAAGTGTTTACAGAAACCTTTGTTACAGTCAAAGTGTTTACAGAAACCTTTGTTACAGTCAAAGTGTTTACAGAAATCTTTGTTACAGTCAAAGTGTTTACAGAAACCTTTGTTACAGTCAAAGTGTTTACAGAAACCTTTGTTACAGTCAAAGTGTTTACAGAAACCTTTGTTACAGTCAAAGTGTTTACAGAAACCTTTGTTACAGTCAAAGTGTTTACAGAAACCTTTGTTACAGTCAAAGTGTTTACAGAAACCTTTGTTACAGTCAAAGTGTTTACAGAAACCTTTGTTACAGTCAAAGTGTTTACAGAAACCTTTGTTACAGTCAAAGTGTTTACAGAAACCTTTGTTACAGTCAAAGTGTTTACAGAAACCTTTGTTACAGTCAAAGTGTTTACAGAAACCTTTGTTACAGTCAAAGTGTTTACAGAAACCTTTGTTACAGTCAAAGTGTTTACAGAAACCTTTGTTACAGTCAAAGTGTTTACAGAAACCTTTGTTACAGTCAAAGTGTTTACAGAAACCTTTGTTACAGTCAAAGTGTTTACAGAAACCTTTGTTACAGTCAAAGTGTTTACAGAAACCTTTGTTACAGTCAAAGTGTTTACAGAAACCTTTGTTACAGTCAAAGTGTTTACAGAAACCTTTGTTACAGTCAAAGTGTTTACAGAAATCTTTGTTACAGTCAAAGTGTTTACAGAAACCTTTGTTACAGTCAAAGTGTTTACAGAAACCTTTGTTACAGTCAAAGTGTTTACAGAAACTTTGTTACAGTCAAAGTGTTTACAGAAACCTTTGTTACAGTCAAAGTGTTTACAGAAACCTTTGTTACAGTCAAAGTGTTTACAGAAACCTTTGTTACAGTCAAAGTGTTTACAGAAACCTTTGTTACAGTCAAAGTGTTTACAGAAACCTTTGTTACAGTCAAAGTGTTTACAGAAACTTTTCAGTCAAGTGTGTTACAGTCAAAGTGTTTACAGAAACCTTTGTTACAGTCAAAGTGTTTACAGAAACCTTTGTTACAGTCAAAGTGTTTACAGAAACCTTTGTTACAGTCAAAGTGTTTACAGAAACCTTTGTTACAGTCAAAGTGTTTACAGAAACCTTTGTTACAGTCAAAGTGTTTACAGAAACCTTTGTTACAGTCAAAGTGTTTACAGAAACCTTTGTTACAGTCAAAGTGTTTACAGAAACCTTTGTTACAGTCAAAGTGTTTACAGAAACCTTTGTTACAGTCAAAGTGTTTACAGAAACCTTTGTTACAGTCAAAGTGTTTACAGAAACCTTTGTTACAGTCAAAGTGTTTACAGAAATCTTTGTTACAGTCAAAGTGTTTACAGAAACCTTTGTTACAGTCAAAGTGTTTACAGAAACCTTTGTTACAGTCAAAGTGTTTACAGAAACCTTTGTTACAGTCAAAGTGTTTACAGAAACCTTTGTTACAGTCAAAGTGTTTACAGAAACCTTTGTTACAGTCAAAGTGTTTACAGAAACCTTTGTTACAGTCAAAGTGTTTACAGAAACCTTTGTTACAGTCAAAGTGTTTACAGAAACCTTTGTTACAGTCAAAGTGTTTACAGAAACCTTTGTTACAGTCAAAGTGTTTACAGAAACCTTTGTTACAGTCAAAGTGTTTACAGAAACCTTTGTTACAGTCAAAGTGTTTACAGAAACTTTGTTACAGTCAAAGTGTTTACAGAAACCTTTGTTACAGTCAAAGTGTTTACAGAAACCTTTGTTACAGTCAAAGTGTTTACAGAAACCTTTGTTACAGTCAAAGTGTTTACAGAAACCTTTGTTACAGTCAAAGTGTTTACAGAAACCTTTGTTACAGTCAAAGTGTTTACAGAAACCTTTGTTACAGTCAAAGTGTTTACAGAAACCTTTGTTACAGTCAAAGTGTTTACAGAAATCTTTGTTACAGTCAAAGTGTTTACAGAAACCTTTGTTACAGTCAAAGTGTTTACAGAAACCTTTGTTACAGTCAAAGTGTTTACAGAAACCTTTGTTACAGTCAAAGTGTTTACAGAAATCTTTGTTACAGTCAAAGTGTTTACAGAAACCTTTGTTACAGTCAAAGTGTTTACAGAAACCTTTGTTACAGTCAAAGTGTTTACAGAAACCTTTGTTACAGTCAAAGTGTTTACAGAAACCTTTGTTACAGTCAAAGTGTTTACAGAAACCTTTGTTACAGTCAAAGTGTTTACAGAAACCTTTGTTACAGTCAAAGTGTTTACAGAAACCTTTGTTACAGTCAAAGTGTTTACAGAAACCTTTGTTACAGTCAAAGTGTTTACAGAAACCTTTGTTACAGTCAAAGTGTTTACAGAAACCTTTGTTACAGTCAAAGTGTTTACAGAAACCTTTGTTACAGTCAAAGTGTTTACAGAAACCTTTGTTACAGTCAAAGTGTTTACAGAAACCTTTGTTACAGTCAAAGTGTTTACAGAAACTTTGTTACAGTCAAAGTGTTTACAGAAACCTTTGTTACAGTCAAAGTGTTTACAGAAACCTTTGTTACAGTCAAAGTGTTTACAGAAACCTTTGTTACAGTCAAAGTGTTTACAGAAACCTTTGTTACAGTCAAAGTGTTTACAGAAACCTTTGTTACAGTCAAAGTGTTTACAGAAACCTTTGTTACAGTCAAAGTGTTTACAGAAACCTTTGTTACAGTCAAAGTGTTTACAGAAACCTTTGTTACAGTCAAAGTGTTTACAGAAACCTTTGTTACAGTCAAAGTGTTTACAGAAACCTTTGTTACAGTCAAAGTGTTTACAGAAACCTTTGTTACAGTCAAAGTGTTTACAGAAACCTTTGTTACAGTCAAAGTGTTTACGGAAATCTTTGTTACAGTCAAAGTGTTTACAGAAACCTTTGTTACAGTCAAAGTGTTTACAGAAACCTTTGTTAGAGTCAAAGTGTTTACAGAAACCTTTGTTACTTACAGTCAAAGTGTTTACAGAAACCTTTGTTACAGTCTAAGTGTTTACAAAACCTTTGTTACAGTCAAAGTGTTTACAGAACCTTTGTTACAGTCAAAGTGTTTACAGAAACCTTTGTTACAGTCAAAGTGTTTACAGAAACCTTTGTTACAGTCAAAGTGTTTACAGAAACCTTTGTTACAGTCAAAGTGTTTACAGAAACCTTTGTTACAGTCAAAGTGTTTACAGAAACTTTTGTTACAGTCAAAGTGTTTACAGAAACCTTTGTTACAGTCAAAGTGTTTACAGAAACTTTGTTACAGTCAAAGTGTTTACAGAAACCTTTGTTACAGTCAAAGTGTTTACAGAAACTTTGTTACAGTCAAAGTGTTTACAGAAACCTTTGTTACAGTCAAAGTGTTTACAGAAACCTTTGTTACAGTCAAAGTGTTTACAGAAACCTTTGTTACAGTCAAAGTGTTTACAGAAACCTTTGTTACAGTCAAAGTGTTTACAGAAACCTTTGTTACAGTCAAAGTGTTTACAGAAACCTTTGTTACAGTCAAAGTGTTTACAGAAACCTTTGTTACAGTCAAAGTGTTTACAGAAACCTTTGTTACAGTCAAAGTGTTTACAGAAACCTTTGTTACAGTCAAAGTGTTTACAGAAACCTTTGTTACAGTCAAAGTGTTTACAGAAACCTTTGTTACAGTCAAAGTGTTTACAGAAACCTTTGTTACAGTCAAAGTGTTTACAGAAACCTTTGTTACAGTCAAAGTGTTTACAGAAACCTTTGTTACAGTCAAAGTGTTTACAGAAACCTTTGTTACAGTCAAAGTGTTTACAGAAACCTTTGTTACAGTCAAAGTGTTTACAGAAACCTTTGTTACAGTCAAAGTGTTTACAGAAACCTTTTGTTACAGTCAAAGTGTTTACAGAAACCTTTGTTACAGTCAAAGTGTTTACAGAAACTTTGTTACAGTCAGTACAGTCTAAGTCAAGTTTTACAGAAACCTTTGTTACAGTCAAAGTGTTTACAGAAACCTTTGTTACAGTCAAAGTGTTTACAGAAACCTTTGTTACAGTCAAAGTGTTTACAGAAACCTTTGTTACAGTCAAAGTGTTTACAGAAACCTTTGTTACAGTCAAAGTGTTTACAGAAACCTTTGTTACAGTCAAAGTGTTTACAGAAACCTTTGTTACAGTCAAAGTGTTTACAGAAACCTTTGTTACAGTCAAAGTGTTTACAGAAACCTTTGTTACAGTCAAAGTGTTTACAGAAACCTTTGTTACAGTCAAGTGTTTACAAAACCTTTGTTACAGTCAAAGTGTTTACAGAAACCTTTGTTACAGTCAAAGTGTTTACAGAAACCTTTGTTACAGTCAAAGTGTTTACAGAAATCTTTGTTACAGTCAAAGTGTTTACAGAAACCTTTGTTACAGTCAAAGTGTTTACAGAAACCTTTGTTACAGTCAAAGTGTTTACAGAAACCTTTGTTACAGTCAAAGTGTTTACAGAAACCTTTGTTACAGTCAAAGTGTTTACAGAAACCTTTGTTACAGTCAAAGTGTTTACAGAAACCTTTGTTACAGTCAAAGTGTTTACAGAAACCTTTGTTACAGTCAAAGTGTTTACAGAAACCTTTGTTACAGTCAAAGTGTTTACAGAAACCTTTGTTACAGTCAAAGTGTTTACAGAAACCTTTGTTACAGTCAAAGTGTTTACAGAAACCTTTGTTACAGTCAAAGTGTTTACAGAAACCTTTGTTACAAGTCAAAGTGTTTACAGAAACCTTTGTTACAGTCAAAGTGTTTACAGAAACCTTTGTTACAGTCAAAGTGTTTACAGAAACCTTTTACAGTCAAAGTGTTTACAGAAACCTTTGTTACAGTCAAAGTGTTTACAGAAACCTTTGTTACAGTCAAAGT
The DNA here is from genome assembly GCF_041381155.1 of Argopecten irradians. Taxonomy (NCBI): domain Eukaryota; kingdom Metazoa; phylum Mollusca; class Bivalvia; order Pectinida; family Pectinidae; genus Argopecten; species Argopecten irradians. The sequence goes on along the minus strand of NC_091149.1, from coordinate 19,903,134 downwards.
GTTTACAGAAACCTTTGTTACAGTCAAAGTGTTTACAGAAACCTTTGTTACAGTCAAAGTGTTTACAGAAACCTTTGTTACAGTCAAAGTGTTTACAGAAACCTTTGTTACAGTCAAAGTGTTTACAGAAACTTTTGTTACAGTCAAAGTGTTTACAGAAACCTTTGTTACAGTCAAAGTGTTTACAGAAACCTTTGTTACAGTCAAAGTGTTTACAGAAACTTTGTTACAGTCAAAGTGTTTACAGAAACCTTTGTTACAGTCAAAGTGTTTACAGAAACCTTTGTTACAGTCAAAGTGTTTACAGAAACCTTTGTTACAGTCAAAGTGTTTACAGAAATCTTTGTTACAGTCAAAGTGTTTACAGAAACCTTTGTTACAGTCAAAGTGTTTACAGAAACCTTTGTTACAGTCAAAGTGTTTACAGAAACCTTTGTTACAGTCAAAGTGTTTACAGAAACCTTTGTTACAGTCAAAGTGTTTACAGAAACCTTTGTTACAGTCAAAGTGTTTACAGAAACCTTTGTTACAGTCAAAGTGTTTACAGAAACCTTTGTTACAGTCAAAGTGTTTACAGAAACTTTGTTACAGTCAAAGTGTTTACAGAAACCTTTGTTACAGTCAAAGTGTTTACACCTTTGTTACAGTCAAAGTGTTTACAGAAACCTTTGTTACAGTCAAAGTGTTTACAGAAACCTTTGTTACAGTCAAAGTGTTTACAGAAACCTTTGTTACAGTCAAAGTGTTTACAGAAACCTTTGTTACAGTCAAAGTGTTTACAGAAACCTTTGTTACAGTCAAAGTGTTTACAGAAATCTTTGTTACTTACAGTCAAAGTGTTTACAGAAACCTTTGTTACAGTCAAAGTGTTTACAGAAACCTTTGTTACAGTCAAAGTGTTTACAGAAATCCTTTGTTACAGTCAAAGTGTTTACAGAAACCTTTGTTACAGTCAAAGTGTTTACAGAAACCTTTGTTACAGTCAAAGTGTTTACAGAAACCTTTGTTACAGTCAAAGTGTTTACAGAAACTTTGTTACAGTCAAAGTGTTTACAGAAACCTTTGTTACAGTCAAAGTGTTTACAGAAACTTTGTTACAGTCAAAGTGTTTACAGAAACCTTTGTTACAGTCAAAGTGTTTACAGAAACTTTGTTACAGTCAAAGTGTTTACAGAAACCTTTGTTACAGTCAAAGTGTTTACAGAAACCTTTGTTACAGTCAAAGTGTTTACAGAAATCTTTGTTACAGTCAAAGTGTTTACAGAAATCTTTGTTACAGTCAAAGTGTTTACAGAAACCTTTGTTACAGTCAAAGTGTTTACAGAAACCTTTGTTACAGTCAAAGTGTTTACAGAAACCTTTGTTACAGTCAAAGTGTTTACAGAAACCTTTGTTACAGTCAAAGTGTTTACAGAAACCTTTGTTACAGTCAAAGTGTTTACAGAAACCTTTGTTACAGTCAAAGTGTTTACAGAAAAACCTTTGTTACAGTCAAAGTGTTTACAGAAACCTTTGTTACAGTCAAAGTGTTTACAGAAATCTTTGTTACAGTCAAAGTGTTTACAGAAACCTTTGTTACAGTCAAAGTGTTTACAGAAACCTTTGTTACAGTCAAAGTGTTTACAGAAACCTTTGTTACAGTCAAAGTGTTTACAGAAACCTTTGTTAAGTCAGTCAAAGTTACAGTCAAGTGTTTACAGAAACCTTTGTTACAGTCAAAGTGTTTACAGAAACCTTTGTTACAGTCAAAGTGTTTACAGAAACCTTTGTTACAGTCAAAGTGTTTACAGAAACCTTTGTTACAGTCAAAGTGTTTACAGAAATCTTTGTTACAGTCAAAGTGTTTACAGAAACCTTTGTTACAGTCAAAGTGTTTACAGAAACCTTTGTTACAGTTACTGCTGAAGGTTTAAAGTGTTTACAGTTTACAGAAAACCTTTGTTACAGTCAAAGTGTTTACAGAAACCTTTGTTACAGTCAAAGTCAAAGTGTTTACAGAAACCTTTGTTACAGTCAAAACAACCGTGTTTACAGAAAAACCTTTGTTACAGTCAAAGTGTTTTACAGAACCAATAAAACCTGCCTATAACGACTGTTGAAGTTTTATAACTTCAGTTACACCTTTCTATAACAACCGCTGAAGGTTTATAACTTCAGTTACACCTGTCTATAACGACTGCTGAAGTTTTATTACTACAATAAAACCTGTCTATAACGACCACTGAAGGTGTATTACTATGAAAACCTGTGTATAAGGACTGCTGAAGGTTTAAAACTACAGTAACACCTGTCTATAACGACAACTGAATGTGTATTACTATGAAAAACTGTGTATAACAACTGATGGAGGAGAGATATAAAAGTGGTCACTATTGACATGTTGCCTTTATAGACAAGTTGAGGCTTCTGTGCCAACCATTCAGTTAATATCACAGAAATATATCAATACATGACACATGTTATTGTATACTTTATGTATGTATATTACCATGTATTATCTAAAACCTAATCATGTCAATAAATTTCTGTTATACTAATAATCAATCAATCATAATCAATTATTGTTAAAATGGTTGCAGCTTGGATGTGGCTTTCAAATACAATGAGAAAGACCAATCATAACAAAATCAATAATCTAATGTAAAAAAAATTGGGTTCGGTTGTCTACCTAGTTATGCAGATCAACATTCATATAGAGGTACAAACACAACATCAGCTATCTACAAAAAAAATCAAAGTACTGAAAGTACTAAATGGCTCGGTCTCAATGATTGGAGGATATATTTCTAAAGTCAACATTTTTTGGACAATAAGAAATAAAGTTTGCTAGTGTTCCTTCCGGTTTGGACTTTTGAGGATTCCTTGGACACCAAGGTGTTAAATAAGAAACATATACTAAACTCTTAGGAGCCCATTCTAATATTTCCTATGGTGTTATATGCCAAATGACTTTATAGCATCTTTAACCTTTTCCTTGTTAATTTGATGTCAATTAAAATATCCATTCTGAATTGCTATTCTCATTAAGTTCCTGGGACCAAAGTATCAGTTAACAAGTATTGTTTTGCAGCAGAGACAGACAAGAGGCATATTTTTCTATGCCAAAATGTCTTAAATATAGAATATGTCAGTCCTCAAGAAGACTTATCAATATAGTCATACCATTTCTGAATAAACTGGTCAATTGGTCTACTTTTAACAAGTTTTTGTAATTAGTCTTTTGTAAAACAGCAAGTTGATTAATTGATATATCCAAACATGATTTAAACTAGCTCTGATAAAATATCTTAAACATCTTACAGCCATTTAAACAAGAGCTGTCGGAGAACAGCAAAGCTCGCCTATTCAGAAGAAGTTGTTGTTCAAGTATTTACTATTTAAACATGGAAGTATGACAAATTAACAGACTAAAAAACCCTAAAGGGTCCCAAATTGGTTGTATTATCACGTTCAGCATCCATACACATTAGGAAAATAAAATCATAAACATTTATGATGACTTAAGCTTAAACAATAGACAAAATAGAAACTTGCTCAAAAACTTTAACGTGAAATATGACAAATTAACAGACTCAAAAAACCCCTAAAGGGCCCAAAATTGGTTGTATTATCACGTTCAGCATCCATACACATAAGGAAAATAAAAATCAGAAACATTTATGATGACTTAAGCTTAAACAATTGTCGAAACAGAAGCTTGCTCAAAAACTTTAACGTGAAATGGGACGCCAACGCTGACGCCGACGCCAACGCCGGGGTGACAACATTAGCTCCCCCTATTCTTCGAATAGGCGAGCTAAAAAAGTCTGGTCTATTTTCATGTTAAGTATACATTATGCCAAAAAGTAATCATTCTACATTTTATTCCAATATCAATTGGGTATCTTGTTAGCTCGCCATAAACCATGAATTGTTTTATACACTTTTTTAACTTGAGGAAATTACAAATGATATTTTCTACAATATTTGTATTTTCAAATCCCCATACTTCTGATGAGTATAATAAAACTGGCATTACAAGTGACTAAAATATTTTCAGTTTAAAATCAACAGGAAGGGATACATTCCTTTGTTTCTTAAAAATAGTAGACACTGATTTAATTGTTTGTTCAGCAATTTTTCCTTTTTCTTTAAAAACCCTACCATTAATGTTAAAAAATATACATAGATATGTATACCCTTCTTATCAAAATAATTCTATATCCCATAACGTAAACTGGTGTTGTTGGGCCAATTTACGTTTTGAGAATATTACAACTTTTATCTTTCTGATATATTAGATTATAATTTCTATGTAATGCAATAATGTAATGCAATATTATTCAAATCCGTTTAACATTTGTTGTAGAACAGTGTCATCGCCATATAAAATGATAAAAGTTTGGGATACATTTCAATATTATCTGTAAATAATTTGTCAATAGTTGTCAGACAATTAACATTCTTTTTCCGCCAGATAAGATTCCAAGTCATCAAGGTATATTGAAAATAGGAAAGGAGATATAAATAAGGTACCATACTGTGCATGTATATGTTCAATGTAAATTAACAATGTAAGCTGATCTTGCAGAATTGCCTTACAGCGTTATAATAAATGCAGTTGTCTCATTGCATTGGATATAATTGATTTAAGGCAGTTCATGTGGCGACCGAAAAAGGTAAAATCACCATTTTCAGAGTGATCAGAGAAGATTGATAGTCAAGGAGGGAAAACATAAGACAACCTGTGTTATGCAAATTAATATCTAATTTATTTTGAATAAAGTATGCCGAAGATGATGATTAGTGTATTATTAGCAATAATCTTAATATGTTTTCTAAAAATATTAACAACTAATGTCATATTGTGTTATAAATTTAATGTTTTATTTATTCTTTCTATTTCAAGCATGTAGATGTCATAGAAAATAAACAAATACCAAGTATATGCATATTAAAGTAAAATTTACAAATCACAACACTAATGTGTATTGTATATATGGAATGAAGATGATGATGGTAATATTAAATGTATCATATATATGGAATTTGAATATGATGATAGTAATTATTTTCATATCAAAAACTATTACAGTATTAAGCTACCACAGTTGAAAATGATTTCTTTCATTTTGTTCACACATTGTTTCTCCTGGACTGGTTCCAATTGAAATGATACTTGCATGTAGACATTCTGTAAAACATAAGAAAACAATAAATTTATTAACAGAGTAATTACCGAAAAGGCTAATATCATATAATTAAACATTTTTTTTTATAAATAACAATACCAGTTTAGAGTAAATATTATTGAAATTTATTTTCTGTTGTTCTTTAGTCCTCCTGTTCTTTGGAGTTTTGTCCTTCATAAATTGATTGTAATACAGCAGTTGTCATATAATGTATCTGATAATGTGCACACAGAAGTATAAGTATATGCATATGCATGTGTGCATGGGCACGGTGATAAGTTTATTTTGCCGAGTAAAAAGTTCAAAGAACTAGTATTGTTCATACTCAAAGATGTAATTGCACTAAAAACAGTGATCGTGCAGGCTTTTGTGTGATTGCATTTGTAAGGGGTGTATCTCTGAACGCCAACATTTTGGATTTAGCTGTAGGGTAGTTTGTTGTGACAGTGGTTATAGTCTTTTTCCTAAAGGCAGACCCAATGCCACAGGTAAATTTACCTGTAAAAGTTACCTGTGTTGATACTTATCTAAGTGTATATTGATTAATTTTCATTTCAACAAGTGTTCATATTTAATATCAGATACATATATACATAATATATGTTTCTGTTAATATCTATGAAAATATAACAATAGAATCTATGAATGAAATTAAATTAAATTCACAATGATTTTATTTCAAGAATTTTAAAGATTTCCTTGATATATCTAAAATATCCGGTATAAATCTCATTAGATTTTCAATAGATTGATACTAAAATCAAGCAAAATTCTTTGAAACTTATTTCACATGGAAGTAACTTTACCATTCAGTAATATCAAAGAAAAAATCCAAAAAGGAATTATCCAGTTTCAACTTAGTGTAACACTAATTTGATTAAAAGTTTGAAATAATATAAGCCTTTTGCCTGTTGAAAAGTGATATATTTCCACAAGGTCTTCCATATATGTCTGTTAAGTGACCTTATATACATATATAATACATGTACATGTAACATCTGCGTTAATAACCTACCAAAGAGTAAGTGAATTTATGTCAAATATGATTTCCAAATTTTACTTGTACTTGACTGACCTTTTTAAGTTAACAGAACATACAATATATTTTGAAAGTTGCATTAGGATGCATCATTTATCATCATTATATAATTTTCCTGCTTTCTTATCCTAAGATGGTATTTCTAGATCAGCGTGATGTTACATTATAATGTAAATGTACATGTTCATTTGTATATCATTATAGCAAAAGAGCACCCAATAATTAAACTGTTGTCCGTTAACAGCGCAGTAAAATTATATATTTTTGTGCACGTTAGAAATAACATATAAATTTCTTTCCTATGGTTGAATTTCGGTCAAACATTGTTACTAGATACAAATTGGTATATGTACTATAATCTTTAAACAGAAAAAATTAGAAAACTGTTAATTTGGTATTCTGAGCACTAAAAGTTTGCAACATTTTGAGAATTACAAGACCTTCAACATATGGACTTGAAATAATTGTGCCAGTATTGCAACATTAACATCTATAATGTGTATTAAAATGAATATGGTTAAGACCCTAAGTAACAGTCTTCAATCTCATTTCATTTAGTATTTTTACATTATTAAGTGACTTCTAAAAATATTTTGTATCAAAAATACATATAGAACATTAAACCCCAATGATATATTATTACCAATGTTTATAAAACATCATAATGTGTGTTTGTGTCGGCTTCAATAGATTACCAACTTAAACTATAATCAACAGGTCAAAATTTCCGACAATATTAATTTAAACTTTTGTGATATTGTTTTTCTCCACTCATTTTCTAACCAAATACTTCACGGTGTACGTCTATGCGATAAGAGAAATCATGCGCAACTATGCACGGTCACAAGAAATGAAAGTTGGCTAAGAATGTAGCCCTGGAGAACTCCTATGTCAATAAAGAATACTGTTACATTAGAATATACATTGATCAAGAAACGTGTTTTTCTGATAAAATAGAGATATGATTTGTAAAAAAATATTTCACCTGGAACTCAAAATGCATCGTTCTCAATAATCCACATGTAGCTCCATATTAATTCTTAGCATATTAAAGCACTGATTATCTTTGATTAATAATTTACATTGTATATATATTATACGGAATATATTGAAGGAATTATTTTCCAAAACCCTCCAATGTTACCTATGATATTGATTGAAATACAGGTAAATCTCAGGTGACTTTACAGGTGAAAATAAAGACACCTTATATGAAACAGTATATAATTGCCTTCCTATTGTTTCCTAAAACAACACCTACCTGTTGTTGATAAATATGTTGGCGTTAAGAGAACACCCCTTTGTAAGACTGTGCCAGGTGGTAGAGATTAGTTCCGCTCGAGTGATCACACAATGCAAGTGAGAATCGGGAGTATGTTTATGTAAGTTTTAATTACTAATCTCTGATGATTGTTGATAAAATGTAACTCAGGATATTTGCTAAACATTAAACCGTTTTCTCCACGTTTGTTGTAGATTGAAACAGCTTTTTAAGTGCCGTTCTACGGAAGAATTATGAAAAAGAAATCGGCATTTTCATCGATCTACAAATGAAGTAGTCCAAAAAAATCTCACTTCGAGTTATACGAACATTTTATGTATGATTTTTGTCATTCGGACCAAAAATACTTCGTTAATTACGTAGTTTACTGAATACGTTATATATATTATCAGAACGTCAAGCTCCTGTAGGCCTACATGTGATGAAAGTGGCTAAAATGTTTTAGTGACAACCTCTATACGTGCTTTAATATGTATATATAAATCTGATAATGTATACATGTGCTTATAAAATTATCGATAATTATGGATGTGGTAAATATTCATACCTTATTAACTGCCGTAAGTTGGAAGATTACGCCAGCTTGGACATTTAGAAAATGTTCATCGTCTCTCACGCGCTATTTGATCAGTTTACAAAGTTTATCCTAAATTTTCTTAGAGTTGTCTTTCTTCCATTGTGGATTTACACGTACATGTGGCATAACGCAGCCGTGATAAACAAATCTCCATTTCGTTCTGAGATTTATTTGCTCCCGAACTAATATGATTCAAATTACAAAAATCATTATTGTAAAAATTTTGATGTTTGAAGTGAAACATTGATTTCATTTTTTCCGTTGCGGGATAATTGTCACTAGTAGGGACAAAACGCGTGGGGCGAAGCGAAGCATTTTCGGGACGAAACGTCTTCATGCATTGTTAACAACATTTTCGGGACGGAAAGTCTAGATATATTGTAAACAATTCAAGTGAAAATTTTCCAACCTAAGATCATTTGGATAGTGTATATGGTAAGGATATGAAAGCAGTTATCTACTTCTCCTATTTCAACATTACAGATACGCTTATTTCAGTAACTTTAATATTCAAAATTTGCTATTTAAAATTCCCGGTAAAATCAAGGTTGTTGAATACACTGCCGTTAGGAGCGCTAGTATCTGGGAGCAAGTTCTAAGCCAATCATATTGAGGAAATTGACTGAAAGAGAATTTTGCAACCACGATCACAATGGCGAGGTGATCCTCGCCAAAAAACACTTCATAAAGCTGTTACAGTAGAAATTGTCTCTAAAAAAGAAATTTTCATGACAAGCTGATTTTCCCAACTCCACAAGAATTCATAAGGAATTAACAAAACACATGAAAAAGAATATGAAATTAAAATTAGAAATTTTCCCTAAACAGAGATACAATATAGTACCATGACAACAGCTAAACAACATCAAATCTTACCTTCTCCCCTTCTTTTGGTTTCTACAGATACACCAGACACAATAAAAGTTAATTAAAAAAAAAAAAAAAAACACTTTCCTCCAAAAAAAATAATTGTTCAAATACAACAAAATTGATTACTATACAATTCTTTCAATCCGTCATTCTGAACAAGCACATGCTTAATAGCCAAAATGTAAAGCAATGATCTTTAATATCAACAAAATTAATTGAGGAAATGATTAATGAAGCTCTCATTTGAACTACAACTGTGAATGTATGAAGCTTTAAAAGTCGCTGGCAATGTTACAGGATATCCCACCACCAGTTGTGTGGTAACGAGGACATTTTTCTTTTATGTAGGTCAAGGTCAAACTAGGTCAAAATGACCTAATTTTAACATGTGTCTCAACTCTAGGAGAAATTTGTCTTCTTAAGAAGAAGGTCAAAATGTGACCCAAAATTGAAGTTTTAGTGACAAATTACCCCAAAATAAACCCAAAACACTCTCTTATCCAAATGATAAGTGACTTAGAACTTGTAGTCACATCTATATCAAGCTCAGATAAAATAAGCAGTGACTAAATATGAAGTTCCAATGATAAAGTGTAGGTATGCAATAAAGCTGAGATGAAATAAGAGGTGACCAAATATGAAGTTCCATTTAATAAAGTAAAGGTAGTCAATAAAGCTGAAATAATGTATTGATCGAGGGGTAAATTGAAGGAGAGATGAAATAATGTAATGATCGAGGGGTAAATTGAAGGAGAGATGAAATAATGTAATGATCGAGGGGTAAATTGAAGGAGAGATGAAATAATGTAATGATCGAGGGGTAAATTGAAGGAGAGATAAAATAATGTAATGATCGAGGGGGTAAATTGAAGGAGAGATAAAATAATGTAATGATTGAGGGGTAAATTGAAGGAGAGATAAAATAATGTAATGATCGAGGGGTAAATTGAAGGAGAGATGAAATAATGTAATGATTGAGGGGTAAATTGAAGGAGAGATGAAATAATGTAATGATCGAGGGGTAAATTGAAGGAGAGATAAAATAATGTAATGATCGAGGGGGTAAATTGAAGGAGAGATAAAATATTGTAATGATTGAGGGGTAAATTGAAGGAGAGATAAAATAATGTAATGATTGGGGGGTAAATTGAAGGAGAGATAAAATAATTTAATGATCGAGGGGTAAATTGAAGGAGAGATTATGGAAACAACACAACTAGAAATGTCTGTTAGACATATATGCTCCTAACTCCACCCAAGGGGAAGAAGCAGTACGGAACTATTCTCGCAATCACCTTTTAATCCATTTCATAGTAGAGGAATACAACTGATGGGTTTTCTTCAAAAACTAACACCTCTTCAAATATAAAACTGACTGAACTTACACAGGCAACAAAAAAGGAAAATGAAAGCTGAAATTTTGCACAAATACAACCTCTTACAGCAACCCATGCCTTGACAGCTTAATCCGCGATAAGTAAGATATGGAGGTGTAAACTTACGTCGTCAGCATCCTCGTCATACACCTGCATGGGGGCCATATCTCGCTCGTCTGCCTCCTGTGTCTGAGCCAAATAGATAGGATTCGCCACCTCCAAGTTTGAGTTACTGATCATCCGACGGTGCTTAAACTGGTCTCTGTCAACAGTGATTAAGATGGCTATGTTACTTAGGGCATACAAATGTGTGACAAAATCAATTGATAAGACAAATTATTTCAGCATTCTTTTTACAAATGGATTAATCTTAACCCCTAACCCTATAATGGATTCAATAACAATTATTTTTGATGAATTTAACCTAAAACTTAATCCGAGGAACTGCAAAAACAATGACAAACATTATAAACAATATTCACAATGTATATTACAATTCTGACTTAACATTAATAACTCGAAGTTTGTGGGATAATAGTAAAACTAAATTAAGTGTTCTTTGATGTGTGGAGAATGTCTGGTCGGCTAAGACAGGTACAATACAAAACAACAGAATTTAAACAAATTAACGCTGTCAGAGTGATTCTATTATAGATCAGTCATTCTTTTACCTCCTTCTGCGAGCAGCGAGAGCAATGAAGATGATGATGAGGACAAGAAGAATGGCGAGGACGGGGATAAGAATCGGTAAAAGGATGCTGGCTTCTTGTTGTTTCTGAGCCAGTTTCTCGCAATGGTCTCCATGGTAATCTGCACTACATCTGTAACCATGGTAACAAACAAGACAATTAGAAATTTAAGTGCATGGTCACTGTGGCAAGCAAGATCACACTGCTAAAAGTTCTTTAATGGAAACATGGTAACTAAAAAGTAGTTATATTATTTCAGGTAACCATGGTATACAAAGGTTACCATAGTAACTAAAAAGTTAGTTACCTTATTTCAGGTAACCATGGTATACAATGGTTACCATAGTAACTAAAAAAGTAGTTACCTTATTTCAGGTAACCATGGTATCCAAGACTATTTGCAAAACTTAAGTTATGTGCATCTATACTTACACACAGATGTTACAGGCGGCCACCTGGTTGTCGTCTAGGTAACAGTCCTGACAATGGCCGTCATGGAAACAGTCAGTGTCACAGATACTCTCCTCACACAAGGGTCCCCTCCATTTCTTGTCACATCTGTCAATCACCAGTCACATGACAAATGTAAATAGTGAAGTTAAAATATCTTTCTTAGGAACGGTACAGATTTAATCATTTACGTTACCGTGAAATTGAATTTCTGCTATACACAATAAAAAAAATCTCAAAAACACCAGCCTCCTGTTGAGATTGTTTCTTCTAAACAATCATTATATTATATGTACTGAAGTCATTTTCTATGTGCAGATACTAATAAAACTATTTCGGCACCTGATAAATAAATATCAATAACTGGAAATGTATATATGTTAGAGGTATAAAACTTAATGCTACTGTTTACATATTAACTGGTCATGCAACCAAAGAGACGAGATAGAATCCAACATCAAGGATAATAGTTCTTTTTTTAGCAATACTGTTTTTGCCTGTTGAACAATCCCAGATTGAGGATTCTCTTTTATTCAAGCCACTCCAGCTTATCAGATTGAATCTGTATATCACCAGTCTACCGGCTTTTAATTCAGTGAATCTTCCGCTAATACAGGTTGATCTACTTACACACAGACATTTTGGCCACTGGTCAGAGTTTCACAGTTGCCCTGTCCTTGTACACACCGACAGGTCTCACATGTGTCTCCTCCGTACACCTGGCTACAGTTACAGACCGGGTTACCCTGGTCTGTAATATACAACAAAGAATGAAAACCTCAGCTCAGCAGTACCAGTTTATTTTATCAGTAGAACTTATCATATCAAGAGGCCCACGGTCACCTGATATTTGATACAAATTAGTTATGTCATTTACTAGCCAACTGATGTCATTTGTTCATGAAATAGGAACATAGATCTAATAGGTCTACATACAAAGTTTCATTAATATTGGAGCATATTTACTCACGTTATTGAGTTCACAAAGTTCAATTATTATTATTGCAAAGGGCAATAACTCCATAATTAACTTACAGTTGATTCAAGCCAATTTTCCAACTTGTCCAAAATCTTTATAATGTTAGTCTACATAGCAAGTTTCATTATGCTCCGTGCATATTTACTCAAGTTATCGTGTTCACAATGTTCAATAATTATTATTGTAAAGGACATTAACTCCATAAGTAACAGTCAAGTTTTCAAAATTGTTTGAGATCTTTCCAATGTTAGTCTAAATAAAGTTTCAATAAGCCCAGTTCATATTTATTAAAGTTATCATGTTTACAAGGTCCAATAATAATTCCTAGTGCAAAGGGCAATAACTCTGTAAGTTACCGTCAAATTAAGCTGAATTTCAAACTCGTCCAAGATCTTTCCATTGTTAGTCTACGTACAAAGTTAGTGTTTTAAATGAATGATTCTGCATTTGTAGTTAAAGACCAAACTTAATGCTTTCAAAAAGCTGCTTAAAAGACAGGAAGTAACGTGGGATCTTACCCATTGTACAGGTGCCACCATGCTGACAGTAGCCACCACATTCCGAGGCAGGTTGATCACACTGTGGTCCCTGCCAGTCAGATGTACAGGTACATACCGGTAGGCTCTTCCCAGAATTCTTCTCATCTACTGCGTTGGTGTTTGGATCACATGTCCCTTGTTGGAAAGAATGAAGAGTTTTGTAAATCTGTGGTGTTTTATTAATAACAAGTTTAGGTTAATTCGGGGGTGGGGGGATGGGAACATTGGTGAGGTAAATTCTGATTCATATTATCCTATTATTATCCAAAGTTGAACAGTTTGTAACCAAGACGAGGCATAGTGTGGTCCTGACAGTCCAAAGGAGTATCAATTACTATAAACGTACCTATTTTAAGGTGTTTAATTTTAGTGCAAATGCAGAAAACTGAAAACTATGATGTATTACAGGAGTATAAATTACAGCCATATGATAGGTCAATACCGGAAATACCTTTTACAAAATTTACCCACGCACAAAATTCAGCGTTGTACATGAATTATTGCTTCAAACACAATGCAAAAACTACTAAAATAAAACTATTGCTACAATAAGTACATTTACATTAAATATGAAAAGATGCATACCTTGACCTGACAACAATAAAACTCAAACATAAGTGCTTTGAAAATGCTAAATGTCATGAAGTCATAATGGTATGCTGTCCTCACAATCCAAAAGTCAAGCTTGTGCTGTTTGGTGAAACTCTGCAAAGAATTAATACCTCCAGAGTGCAGAAGAATTTCACCCTGTGTCCTTTCAAATAATAATTATGTCCATCAGAGGGAGTTATGTCCCTTTATATGACTTGCGTCGCTTTAAATGATCACTTACCTCCATTCTTGCAGTAGTTCGGACATGAGCTTGCTTCTGTTTCACATTTGTTACCACTGAACCCTTCGGGACATATACAAGATATCTGGCCAGCCTGTATTTGGCATGTGCCTCCATTTTCACAGCTGTCCTCAGTACACTGTTCACATCGCAGGCCTTTAAAACCATGCAGACACCTGTAACAAAAGTTCTTCTGTCAACGAATATTCTTCAGCATTGTAACTTCACTTTTGCTGAATGACACACGATTGAAGCAATTTCCGTAGGTGGACAATAACATAGGATTTGAACCTTTTTATGGCACCAGAATTCTGTTGTTCTGTTTTATAATTTACATATGCATTCATTGAATTGTAATGATTTCGACTTTGATACATTCAACAAATGTTTGAACACGCAACGAATGACAAAAGCTGAAACATGTCATGAAGTTGAAAACACAGACAATTTACTTTTCTGGTATAATCAAAGGCAAAAAAAGTTTTCAAAAAAAAAAAAAAAAAAAGAGGAAAAATGTTTATCACCACTACTTGTATTCTGGGAAACCTTGAATCAAATATTTTTTCTTCTGTTATGATACAAAGCAAACTACAGATATAACAATGACTTTTGCAAAATGTGATGATGTTGTTAAAAAATAATTGAAAATATGAGAGTGAACAAACAATGTGGCACATGCTTATGATTTAATTAGACCAAAAAATAAGCTGGATTCTGAATTGTCTAAACATGCAAGCAAAAATGATGTCTCTAAACTTCTCCTTGAAATAACATAAGAAATATTTCATTAAATCTTAAAATGTTTTGATCTAAATCATCCAAGACCTGAAATTATGAAATATACACTAGCTATAACATGAATGGTTACTCTTATTATAGATTTTGACCATGCAAGGATTTGACCTTATATGCATGAATGGTTACACTTATTTTAGATTTTGACCAAGCACGGATTTGACCGTTACATGAATGGTTACACTATTTTAGATTTTGTTCGAGCAAGGATTTGCACCTACTCCAGCACCTAAATCTAAACAGCTAGTAATTTTTTGTGTAATCTTTTATTTCAAAGCTCATTATTAAAAATTGTGAGAATTCATTAAGAAATCATATTTATCATTACATTAAAATTCTATAATTGTTATTTCAATATTTGATTCTAAACAGAAGACTGTTCCAAAATACATACGAGCATTTTGGATTCCCATTTTGCATTGAACAGAGGCCATTGTTTTCACAATAGTCAGTACACACATGCACGCCACAGCGGGGCCCGGAGTATCCTGCAGTACAGCTGGAACAAGAAGACGCGTGATTATACAGTAAACACCTCATATACTGCCTACACTTTGCCATGGAAGTTACAGAAAGCAAAGCAAGTAGCAACAAACATCAATGACATGGAGTTACCATGGATAATGTTAGAACATTCAAAATGAAATCATGCAGCCAGTTTTGTAACATGAAAATGAAGTGCATATGAACATTCAAAAGGAAGAGATATAATGAATGTTTTTCATGATGGACGTGCAGATTACATTTAAAACAATACTAATAATGATTGAATAATGATGCTTATAAAAAAAGACAATAACTGCACCAAATTATACTGCTTAAAGAAATGCTGTACATGTTAAAATAAGATTTAGTTTACAGTTTGGAATACGAAAGTAAAATTATTCATGCAAACAGAAAGGTATCGTGTATGTCAGTCACTTTGTGATTTTGTGGAAGATATCTTTGTATAATATATACGGCCTTGAAAAATTGAGGTGACCTATTTGTAGGAGAGTGTGGGAGATTAACTTTTGTAACACTTTGGAGGTGATTTACTTGTAGGACTGTGTGGGAGATTAAAGTTTGTAACATTTTCGAGATTACTTACTTGCAGGTGAGTGTGGGAGATGTTGGCAAACAACGACCTCCGTTCTCACAGAACGAACTACTACATTTGTCACAACGATCTCCTGTCACGCCAGGTGGACAGCTACAGGTAAGAAATCTTGTTTACAGGTGTGCCACATATATTTACAATAATCATGATAGCTTTTACCAAATGGGAATCTTTTTGAATAACTCCTTAAAATATTTCCTTATCTATTATCCTCAATTATTTACTTTTACCTTGACAAAGTTTGTGATTGATTCAAAAACAACAAAAGTACAAAAAAAATGAAAACATCATTCACTTGTAAATTGAATATTGGTAAAAATGCATGTATAAATTTGAAAATAATTTTAATACAAGTAGACATTAAATCTTTATTATTTTATAGAAGATTTCTGTTTTATCAATAAGATATAAATAAATAGCTACCTGAAGCTAGGGACAATGCACTTCATCATGATACATACCTGCACTTTGACTTCCCGTTTGGCTGAAGATGACAACTGCCCCCGTTTTTACAGTATCCTGCCTCACAGGACTTTTTAAAGCTACATTTCTCGTCCTCCAGTACAGCATCGTTAGAACACATACACTTGTACTTGGTTTCTGTCTGTTGTGGCATGTTGATACAGAAGGCTGCTGGACATGGTCCGTCATGGGTGCTATTGGATCCGCAGTAATTCACGACTGAAACACACATCACATTTTAATAAAAGATATCAAATTACTTAAAGTACTAAACATCACATCTCTGATATATATGAAATTACTGAAAGTACTATACACCACATCTCCCATAGATATCAAATTACTGAAAGTATTGCACATCACATCTCTGATAGATATCAAAGTACTGAAAGTACTGCATATCACATCTCTGATAGATATCAAAGTACTGCACATTTGCAGATCACATCTCTGATAGATATCAAAGTACTGAAAGTATTGCATCACATCACAATCTCCAAAGTACTGATATCAAAGTTCTGAAAATTTGACTGCACATCACATCGCAGATAGATATCAAAGTACTGAAAGTACTGCATATCATATCTCTGATAGATATCAAAGTACTGAAAGTACTGTACATCACATCTCAATATTAGATATCAAAGTACTGAAAATATTGCACATCACATCTACAACTGATATCAGAGTTCTGAAAGTACTGTACATCACATCTCAATAGTAAATATCAAAGTAACGAAAGTACTGCACATCACATTTCATGGTCAAAATCTGAGTTAGCACGGCCTACTTTTAATTCTTGACCCACAATGTGACCTTAGTGACCATGAGTCTGGTGGCCTACTTTAACATACTTACTTGAGTTTTTCTGTTTGATAGGCTGTAAGATGATAATATCGCCAATAAATGTGATGTTGTCCAGTAAAACATCAGTCCTGTTCATGAACTTGGATCCAAACTTATGTATACGTATAATGGAATGGGATCGGTATAAGGTAACATAAAGGTAGTCTTCAAAAACATCCAACATGAAGGGAGGATCTTCAATTGCTGTAACAGGACAATACCAGTTATATCGTTATACCAAACCACCTTATTTCTAACTTACATGACAAGAAGATTTAGTTTGAAGTGCTTTTATAGTTCCTCACAGTGGCACATTGCACTAGTCTATATCTTAACTTCTTGGAGAATATCAATGGCCATGTTTGAAAGGAGCATGAAATCATTTATCTCAAATATGTAAGCCAAGATTATTATACCATTTTAATACTACCACTTGCTCAGACATGTTAACCTTTGGTGAACAAAAAGAGGTAGATTTTTTACTCAAAAGCGGTAGCATTACACGCGGCATTTTTTGCGATGCGTCAGAGATATATAAATATCAATAATATGCAAAATAATTACAAAAACATATTTTGTTAACAAATTATGATTTAACTGTAATTGTCACCATAGGCCTTGCATTGGTGGCTCATTTTGCATTTTTCAAATGTGGCTTACATTACATTTAGAAGATGAAAAATGCCAATAAATACATTGTATACTTTTATTTCAATGCTATTTATCACCTTTTTTAATTATACATTTTGTCAATTTTTTTTGTTTTTTTTTTTCACTTTTTTTTTGTAATACATACTGGACTCATTTTATTTTGATTTATGAAAAAGACAAGAGGCCCAGAGGGCCTGTATCGCTCACCTGGTTTGTAATGCCAAGTCATGTTCTGAATACAGGTTCATTGTTTCTTTTCTGAAGGAGTTTGAATATTTACCTCCGATTTCCCATATTGGGCCACACCTCTCCTGCCCCTGGGGGGTAAGAGCCAAAATTTATACAAGTTCTGTTTCCCTTCCAAAAAGGATGTTTGTGGCCAAATTTGGTTACAATCCATGCAGAACTCTAGGACAAGTAGCGATTTATAGGATTTAACCTCTATTTCCCCTATTGGGCCCTGCCCCTCCTGCCCCCAGGGGGTCAGAGCCAAAATTTATACAAGTTCTGTTCCCCTTTCCCCAAGGATGTTTGTGGCCAAATTTGGTTACAATCCATGCAAAACTCTAGGACAAGTAGCGATTTATAGGATTTACCTCTATTTCCCCTATTGGGCCCCGCCCCTCCTGCCCCCCGGGGGGGGGGGGACAGAGCCAAAATTTATACAAGTTCTGTTCCCCTTCCCCCAAGGATGTTTGTGGCCAAATTTGGTTACAATCCATGCAGAACTCTAGGACAAGTAGCGATTTATAGGATTTACCTCTATTTCCCCTATTGGGCCCCGCCCCTCCTGCCCCGGGGGGGGTCAGAGCCAAAATTTATACAAGTTCTGTCCCCTTCCCACAAGGATATTTGTGGCCAAAATTGGTTACAATCCATGTAGAACTCTATGACTAGTAGCCATTTAAAGGATTTACCTCTATTTCCCCTATTGGGCCCCGCCCCTCCTGCCCCCGGGGGGTCAGAGCCAAAATTTATACAAGTTCTGTTCCCCTTCCCCCAAGGATGTTTGTGGCCAAATTTGGTTACAATCCATGCAGAACTCTAGGACTAGTAGCGATTTAAAGGATTTACCTCTATTTCCCCTATTGGACCCCGCCCCTCCTGCCCCAGGGGGGTCAGAGCCAAAATTTATACAACTTCTGTTCCCCCTCCCCCAAGGATGTTTGTGGCCAAATTTGGTTACAATCCATGCAGAACTCTATGACTAGTAGCCATTTAAAGGAATTGTTGACGGACAGACGGACGACGGACGGACGGACGGACGGACGGACGGACGGACGACGGACGACGGACGACGGACGCCGCGCCATGACATAAGCTCACCGGCCCTTTGGGCCAGGTGAGCTAAAAACGTGAGTAAATCATTTCAATTATATGTAGTTTTTGTTTTTGAAATGATGCTAACTAGTTTTAAGCACAAAATTTATTGAAAGGCCAGATGATTGTTTCCTTACGGTAGGCCTACGTAATACACATCGTTACACTCAGACACGTGAAATAGGCTAAGCAAGTGACACCACCAAGCCAAGGTGGAACTAGCCCCAGGCTGCTAATTAGCACCAGTGGGTGTTGGTCAGGGAGTGTTCACACCTCCTTTGTTTACTTAATTATGAAGCCAGTCCCCCTACTCAGTCTGATAATGCATTTTGAAGCCACCATGACAGCCCCAACCCACTATAAAAAATTCAGAAATCGGAAGAAAAAAAATGAAGACGATGTTTTGCAGAAATCGGAATATTTGGATATTAAAGCGGTAGGCGGAATATCAGCCTCAAAAGCGGTAGAACTTCCGCCAGAATCGGTAGGGTTAACATGTCTGCTTGCTTAACCATCACATAGTCACCTCCCCAACTGTGTATACCACCAAAGATGGGATTTTTTTTCAACTTGGAGTGAGACTCCTATACTTTAATTCAAATCTGTAAATTTAAGTCATAAAGATAGACTAAATCTTTTCTAAAGAAAGCATATTTAATACATTGTCAATGACATAAAGTTGTATTTCAAATCCGGCCATTTTTTATGACATTTCGATTTCATTACCTGTGAACTGCTTGACAACTTGACGGTCATCGCCATGGAGACCAATGGTTTCTATGGTGTGTTTCTTTGTGTCTGTCCAGTACAGTCTATGGTTGGCATGGTCAATGGCCAGACCGTTGGGCCAGATTATGTCGTCTTTAACTAGATCCTTACGCCCACTTCCATCTAGGTTGGAAGTCTCAATCTTCGGAGGAAAACCTCTGTCAGTCCAAAACAGCTTCCTGAAATGAATGTTTTTCATGACAAATTATGAATAATGTTGAAATTTTGCACCTCTAATGTACACATCAATCAATTGTGTACTAACTATTGAAAATGTCAGAGAGACGAATATATACTCCCATATCCTTATGAGAGAGGCACAGTATATGCACATGGAGTCTAGAAATTTACACTAATCTAATCAACCGATTCATTAAAAAAATTTCTAATCTGAAGGTCTTTGGAGTCATTTTTCCTTGACCCATAAAGTTGATTTTCTTCAATTCATCTATGTTTTAAGAAAAGCTTTAGGTATATATAAATATATCTTGATTCATTGTCACATTAATGTCTGCCATATCAGCCATATAGAACTGATTCCCATCACATCTGACCTACCCCACGCCTGGAGCCACTGCGATAGAGTACGGCTGATCCAGCCTGGAGTTTACCACTGTGATCTTACGAGCACCATCGTAATCTGTCATCTCTATGGTACGAGTTCCGGCATCAGTCCAGTAAATCCGTTTCCCGACCCAGTCAACTGCTATACCCTGGGGGTCGGCTACTAAATCAACAAACTGAAAATGCAAGTAGAAGGATAATTAATCTATGACATTTTTCCTTCTAAACTTGATATAGACTACTTTTTTTTTGTATTTTGCAGAAAAGTAGGGATAACGAAAATGAATTAATCTTTATGACAATGGTTATACCAACTAAACAACAAAAGAAATTTCTTTCTCTGACTTCAATAAACCAACTTATTTCTACATCAAGAACAAGTGTTGGTGGATAGTTTTAATAGATAAAATCTATGAAAAAATTCAAAGGTTGAAACATCACATATCACAGGTACATGTAATACATCCAGTTACCTTCTTTTCCAGCATTATCCTTCTTTATAAGAACGAGATTTGAATTTTCACATCTACCATTCGTTTTTAAACAACCATGAATTTGCAATAACATGTCTGTCCATTTTTAATTTATTATTCATAATTGTATTTTTGTAAGTAATAATAAGTTGGGTGATAATATAACCTTGAGTTCAAATGAAGTAGTAATGTTATATTATTAATCCCTTAATTAATGACTGATCTGTCCCAATCTTTACATTGCACTTACCTTGACTGGGGGCTGAGCCTTGAGATCTATACTGCTCCTGCGGACCCGACTACTTCCCGACTTGTGTTTCTTGTTTGGTATGTTGACCCCAGCCCAGTTGGCATTTATGGCCATTTTCTTGAGTGTTTTATCGTGACTGATGATAAATGCCGTCCACTGATTGGACGGGTGTTGGACGGACTGTGTCATGTCAACGTCAATAGATAGAATCTTATCCATCTCGCTCTGGGAAAAAGAACAAATGATAAAATGTCAGACATGTTGTGTCATGTCAACATCAACAGACAAAATCTTATCTGTATCACTCTATGATAAAGAACAAATGGTTTAACATCAGATACCACAGTAATACATCTAATCAGACCCCCACTTCTATTCAAAACTATCTGTCTTTAAAATAACAACAGTATTACATACATACAGACTATATAGGATTACATCTTCATTTCATTTCCCTTGAAATATCAGTATTCCTTCGCAATAAAATATCCAGATTATCTCCCATTTACAAATTCAGGTTATCCCCCTTGAAATATCTGGATGACTTCCTCATGGGCTATCTGGATTACCTGCCCTTGAAATATCAGTATTACTTCCCAATGACCTATCATGTTTACCTCCCCTTGAAATATCAGGATTACTCCCCCGTGAGTTATCTGGATTATCTCCCCTTGAAATATCAGGATTACTTCCCCATGAGTTATCTGGAGTACTTCCCCTTGAACTAGCTATCTAGAGTACTACCCCATGAACTATCTGAATTACCTCCCTTTGTCATACTTACTGACAACAGGGATTGCTGCTGTCCACCATAGCCAATGTCTGACTGGATCAACTCAGTCTCGTGAGCAATCAGTAGCTGGGGCTTAGGCCCTGAAACATGGACAAATTTAAAGTCGTGAATCTGAAACTACAGCTGGGGCTTAGGCCCTGAAACATGGACAAAGTTAAAGTGAGGACTCTGAAACTATAGCTTAGGGACTATAGCCCTGAAACATTTAACACATTTAATTTAATACACAAATGCAATACCTTAATTCCGAAATAAAGTCTATCATTTGACTTGATGTAGGCTCCAAGATAAATAAAAGTTGTTCATAAATCCCACTAAGTTAAATCTAATACAAGAGATACAGAGAGAAGTATACATTAATAATGACATCAGCAACAGAGCAATTTATTGTAGGTCGTCCCTGACTTACCTATCGCGTGATATGAAGGAAGATGTGATACTTGTAGGTCGTCATGAAGGACGATGTGATACTTGTAGGTCGTCCCTGACTTACCTATCGCGTCATATGAAGGAAGATGTGATACTTGTAGGTCGTCATGAAGGACGATGTGATACTTGTAGGTCGTCCCTGACTTACCTATCGCGTGATATGAAGGACGATGTGATACTTGTAGGTCGTCCCTGACTTACCTATCGCGTGATATGAAGGACGATGTGATACTTGTAGGCCGTCCCTGACTTACCTATCGCGTGATATGAAGGAAGATGTGATACTTGTAGGTCGTCATGAAGGAAGATGTGATACTTGTAGGTTGTCCCTGACTTACCTATAGCGTGATATGAAGGATGATATGATACTTGTAGGTTGTCCCTGACTTACCTATCGCGTGATATGAAGGATGATGTGATACTTGTAGGTCATCCCTGACTTACCTATCGCGTGATATGAAGGATGATGTGATACTTGTAGGTCGTCCCTGACTTACCTATCGCCTGACATGAAGGATGATGTGATACTTGTAGGTCATCCCTGACTTACCTATAGTGTGACATGAAGGACAATGTGATTCTTGTAGGTCATCCCTGACTTACTTATCACATGACATGAAAATCGATGTGATACTTGTAGGTCGTCCCTGACTTACCTATCGTGTGATATGAAGGACAATGTGATACTTGTAGGTCGTCCCTGACTTACCTATCACATGACATGAAGGATGATGTGATACTTGTAGGTTGTCCCTGACTTACCTATTGTGTGACATGAAGGACAATGTGATACTTGTAGCCGTCCCTGACTTACCTATCGCGTGATATGAAGGAAGATGTGATACTTGTAGGTCGTCCTGATGAAGGACAATGTGATACTTGTAGGCCGTCCCTGACTTACCTATAGCGTGATATGAAGGATGATGTGATACTTGTAGGTCGTCCCTGACTTACCTATAGCGTGACATGAAGGATGATGTGATACTTGTAGGTCGTCCCTGACTTACCTATATGAAGGAAGATGCGATACTTGTAGGTTGTCCCTGACTTACCTATAGTGTGATATGAAGGATGATATGATACTTGTAGGTCATCCCTGACTTACCTATAGCGTGATATGAAGGATGATATGATACTTGTAGGTTGTCCCTGACTTACCTATCACATGACATGAAGGATGATGTGATACTTGTAGGTCGTCCCTGACTTACCTATAGCCTGATATGAAGGATGATGTGATACTTGTAGGTTGTCCCTGACTTACCTATCACATGACATGAAGAACGATGTGATACTTGTAGGTTGTCCCTGACTTACCTATCGCGTGATATGAAGGATGATGTGATACTTGTAGGTTGTCCCTGACTTACCTATCGCGTGATATGAAGGAAGATGTGATACTTGTAGGTGTCCCTGACTTACCTATCGCGTGATATGAAGGATGATGTGATACTTGTAGGTTGTCACTGACTTACCTATCGCGTGATATGAAGGATGATGTGATACTTGTAGGTTGTCCCTGACTTACCTATCGTGTGATATGAAGGATGATGTGATACTTGTAGGTTGTCACTGACTTACCTATCGCGTGATATGAAGGATGATGTGATACTTGTAGGTTGTCACTGACTTACCTATCGTGTGATATGAAGGACGATGTGATACTTGTAGGTCCTCCTCACTTACCTATTGCATGATATGAAGGACAATGTGATACATGTAGGTCGTCCCTGACTTACCTATCGCGTGATATGAAGGATGATATGATACTTGTAGGTTGTCCCTGACTTACCTATAGCGTAACATAAAGGACGATGTGATACTTGTAGGTCGTCCCTGACTTACCTGTCACGTGACATGAATGAAGATGTGATATTTGTAGGTCGTCCCTGACTTACCTATAGTGTGATATGAAGGACGATGTGATAGTTGTAGGTCGTCCCTGACTTACCTATAGCGTGATATGAAGGACAATGTGATTCTTGTAGGTCATCCCTGACTTACCTATAGCGTGACATGAAGGACGATGTGATACTTGTAGGTCGTCCCTGACTTACCTATAGCGTGACATGAAGGACGATGTGATACTTGTAGGTCATCCCTGACTTACCTATAGCGTGACATGAAGGATGATGTGATACTTGTAGGTCGTCCCTGACTTACCTATAGCGTGATATGAAGGATGATGTGATACTTGTAGGTCGTCCCTGACTTACCTATCGTGTGACATGAAGGATGATGTGATACTTGTAGGTCATCCCTGACTTACCTATAGCGTGACATGAAGGATGATGTGATACTTGTAGGTCGTCCCTGACTTACCTATCGTGTGATATGAAGGACAATGTGATTCTTGTAGGTCATCCCTGACTTACCTATAGCGTGACATGAAGGATGATGTGATACTTGTAGGTCGTCCCTGACTTACCTATAGCCTGACATGAAGGATGATGTGATACTTGTAGGTCATCCCTGACTTACCTATAGTGTGATATGAAGGACAATGTGATTCTTGTAGGTCATCCCTGACTTACCTATAGCGTGACATGAAGGATGATGTGATACTTGTAGGTCGTCCCTGACTTACCTATAGTGTGATATGAAGGATGATGTGATACTTGTAAGTCATCCCTGACTTACCTATAGCGTGATATGAAGGATGATGTGATACTTGTAGGTCGTCCCTGACTTACCTATAGTGTGACATGAAGGACGATGTGATACTTGTAGGTCGTCCCTGACTTACCCATAGTGTGATATGAAGGACGATGTGATACTTGCAGGTCATCCCTGACTTACCTATAGTGTGACATGAAGGACGATGTGATACTTGTAGGTCATCCCTGACTTACCTATAGCGTGACATGAAGGACGATGTGATACATTGTCTGTCCACATCGTGTAACCATCATCACAGGAACAGTTGGTCGTGGGATTGTTACTGTCATGTTCACAGTTCTGGGAACAGGTACCCCACTGCTTACACAGGTCCACAACTAAATAGAGGTTAATAACAGTATTACATAAGTATACAGACATATGAGGTCAATAACTGTATTACTTAAATATACAGACTTGTGAGGTCAATAACTGTATCATATAAATATGCAGACATGAGAGGTCAATAACCGTATCATATAAATATCCAGACATGTGAGGTCAATAACCGTATTACATAAATATCCAGACATGAAAGGTCAATAACCGTATTACATAAATATCCAGACATATATGAAGTCAATAACTGTATCACATTTATATATGTGTCACTAAAGATGCACTTGTTCTGAAGAGATCACCCTCACAAGGATTATTTTATTGATCTACCTGAACAAGAGAACCAGCCGTCGTTAAGTTTATAGTCTAGAGGGACATACCTGAACAGGAGAACCAGTTGTCGTTAAGTTTATAGTCTATAGGGACATACCTGAACAAGAGAACCAGTCGTCGTAAAGTTTTAGTAGTCTATAGGGACATACCTGAACAAGAGAACCAGTCGTCGTGAAGTTTGTAGTCTATAGGGACATACCTGAACAGGAGAACCAGTCGTCGTTAAGTTTGTAGTCTGTTGAGACAAACCTGAACAGGAGAACCAGTCGTCGTTAAGTTTGTAGTCTATAGGGACATACCTGAACAGGAAGAACCAGTCGTCGTCATTAAGTTTGTAGTCTATAGGGACATACCTGAACAGAGAACCAGTCGTCGTATTAAGTTTAAGTATAGGGGACATACCTGAACAAGAGAACCAGTCGTCGTTAAGTTTGCAGAGTTTGCAGTCTATAGGGACATACCTGAACAGGAGAACCAGTTGTCGTTAAGTTTGTAGTCTATAGGGACATACCTACACAGGAGAACCAGTCGTCGTTAAGTTTGTAGTCGTATAGGGGACATACCTACACAGGAGAACCAGTCGTCGTTAAGTTTGTAGTCTATAGGGACATACCTACACAAGAGAACCAGTTGTCGTTAAGTTTGTAGTCTATAGGGACATACCTACACAGGAGAACCAGTCGTTCCTTAAGTTTGTAGTCTATAGGGACATACCTGACACAGGAGAAACCAGTCTTCCTTAAGTTTGTAGTCTATAGGGACATACCTACACAGGAGAACCAGTCTTCCTTAAGTTTGCAGTCTATAGGACATACCTAACAGGACATACCTTATTTAGTTATAGGGACATACCTGAACAGGAGAACCAGTCTTCCTTAAGTTTATAGTCTATAGGGACATACCTGAGCAGGAGAACCAGTCTTCCTTAAGTTTATAGTCTATAGGGACATACCTGAACAAGAGAACAAGTCGTCGTTAAGTTTGTAGTCTATAGGGACATACCTGAACAGGAGAACCAGTCGTAATTAAGTTTGTAGTCTATAGGGCCATACCTGAACAAAGAACCAGTCGTAATTAAGTTTGTAGTCTATAGGGTCATACCTGAACAGGAGAACCAGTCGTCATTTAGTTTGTAGCCTCTCTTACAGCCACACTTGTATCCGACGCCTGTGATGTTGACACAGGTTTGGTGACAGATGTTACCACCACACACAGGCTGCAGGTTTTCTACAACGTTATAACATTCATATATTGTCTTCTGTGTCATGTTTGTTCATTTCAGCAAAGATTAATTATGGCTTTAAGGTCCCATTACGTATTGCGCATCTAAAGATCTTTCAATGAAAAAATATTATAAAACATTACTTTAAAGTAATTAAAAAGAAATGTAGTCCAGTAAACCGGTAAAAAAATCAGATGATATTGATTGACCTCATAAAAAGGTTTTCCTTTTTTCCCTTTTTTAACTTAAAAAAAGTTATATTTTTGTACCAAAATTTGGCCTTGCAAAATCAAAAATATCCATGAAAATATTACATTTATACAGAATATTCCTTGGAATCTACAATAAGTTTAAATACTGTATTCGACCTCATAATCAAAGCACTGAAAAATGAAACAAAATGGGGGGGGGGGGGGCTAAATAGAACTGAATTTAAACTACCCTTTCATAAAATTTTGCACAAAGTAAACCATGAATTAATTTACAAGAAGTCAATCAAGAAACCAAGTAGACCCAGTTTGAGTTTAGTATGAGGTCAATGACATTGAGGCCTCAAAAATAAGGAAGATTTTTTTTATAGAGAGGGCGTTACTTATGCAATGGTCGTCAACCGTCAATCAAACCACATTTGACTTTGCATTTTGCTTTGTATATGCTACGACGTTTACCCTGACACTGAATGGAAACGCATGCTTTTTTGAGCCCAAGGCACGGCAACATACTACCTAGAAATCAATCAATTGGATCAAATACAGTATATAATATATATATATACAAAATATTAAAGAGAACAATTGACGTACCAGGTCTACAGAGGCTTGCATCTTCGTCTGTATGATCCAGACAGTTGTTCTGTCCATCACATACCTGATGGATTGGGATACACTTGTCATTCTTAGTACATCTGAAACTCCTCCCATGACAAATGGTGTCATAGTAACCTGTAACCAATCGGTGAATTTGTTACAAAAAATAAGCTAATCATTGCCATTGTTTCAAAAATATTAAATTAAATCAATTCCATTCGAAACAAATAACTAGCCAATCGTTTCCAATGTTACAAAATTAAACTAGTCACATTCATTGTTACAAAACAATCTATATAACAGAATAAACATTGGTTATGCTAAACATTATTGATCCAAAGAATTGTTAATCCAATTTTCTTGTTCAAAAGGTTGGGCCATATATATTCTGTTATACCCCTGGGATTAACAGAGAAATCAGTAATAGTGGGAGAAATATTTTTCTCCCATACTTGACAGGGTTATCCCGCAGTTTCCAGGAAAAGATAACTCTGTTTTACCTGGGTAGGGAAAAGATAGCTCACACGTGCTAGACAATGATGTGACGTCATCAATACATGCAGTGTCTTTTGTCGGCGACATCATTACTTTTGATGCACTACAATGTTCCTATGATGGTGTGCTTTATAATGTTTCTAAAAACTGCATTTTCACAATGTTTCATGAAAGTATGGGAGAAAAAGAATCAAACATTGAACTATCAAGTTGACAGGGATATTTCAATCCAAGTGAAAGATTTTGGCTGGTCAACCAGTGGGAGAAATATTTATCTAGAGTCAAACTTTTGTTAAAATTGACCCTCCGCTTTCTTGGTTTGCTATAATTGACTCTCCACTTTATATGTTTGCTATAATTGACTCTCCACTTTCTTGGTTTGCTATAATTGATTCTCCACTTTATATGTTTGCTATAATTGATTCTCCACTTTATTTGTTTGCTATAATTGACTCTCCACTTTACATGTTTGCTATAATTGATTCTCCACTTTCTTGGTTTGCTATAATTGATTCTCCACTTTATTTGTTTGCTATAATTGACTCTCCACTTTATTTGTTTGCTATAATTGACTCTCCACTTTATTTGTTTGCTATAATTGACTCTCCACTATAATTGACTCTCCACTTTATTTGTTTGCTATAATTTACTCTCCACTTTATTTGTTTGCTATAATTGACTCTCCACAATCTTGGTTTGCTATAATTGACTCTCCACTTTATTTGTTTGCTATAATTGATTCTCCACTTTATATGTTTGCTATAATTGACTCTCCACTTTATTTGTTTGCTATAATTGACTCTCCACTTTATTTGTTTGCTATAATTGACTCTCCACTTCATTTGTTTGCTATAATTGACTCTCCACTTTGTTTGTTTGCTTTAATTGACTCTCCACTTTATTTGTGTGCTATAATTGACTCTCCACTTTCTTGGTTTGCTATAATTGACTCTCCACTTTCTTGGTTTGCTATAATTGACTCTCCACTTTATTTGTTTCCTATAATTGACTCTCCACTTTATTTCTTTGCTATAATTGACTCTCCACTTATTTTTGTTTGCTTTAATTGACTCTCCACTTTATTAGTTTGCTATAATTGACTCTCCACTTCATTTGTTTGCTATATTATACTTACAATGCTCCTCATCAGTGTAGTCCCCACATTGGTCTATCCCATCACAGCGTTTCGATACGGACAGACAGATATGATTCTTACATCGGAAACGGCCCAGCGGACATTGATGATTAAACTAAAAATATTAAATAAATAATAAATATAAAATATAGATATTAATCAGACTATCATTACTTTAAAACATTAAAACATTTTCCTCAACATTATGAATACTGTAATTACTGGTACTTAATACTATTAAAGTTGATATAAAAAGTACTTGCAGTCAAACAAGCTCAGTTAGAAGGCGAGAAACATGTGCTAAAATGTTTAAAATATTTATTGTTTACCAGATAATCAAATTATGATCAGCTATTGAATAACAATATAATACACAGAATGAATACTTCAACAAATACTGCATTCAACCCAATAAGCCTCCATGTCCCTATAAACACCCCTCCCCCATTTTGAGGCCTCAATTTTTATTGCCCAAGAATAAATTAATATAAAAAAAAATCACAAATCTGTAAAGATTTGCAATAATTTAGTCTTTTTAGCATCTTTTCATTTTTATTTTTTTTTATATTTTGAAATGTCCTGGGTGCTTATTGGGTGGAATAAGGTAATTGTATTTTGATCAATAGAATAACAACTTACTACACATATCAGTTTCCTCGTCGGAGTTGTCACCACAATCATTGTCACCGTCACATCGCCATAACTCTGGTATACATTCCTTGTTCTTACACAAGAATTTATTATCTTGACAGGAATCTGGGGAAATCAATTATCATCAGTTAATTTTCATCCTCAATTATGAATATTATTACTATCAAGGAAACAGCTGGATGAAATATATAAATCATTTCCTTTTCATAATTTAAAAAAAGAAAAGAAAAAGAATTGCCAATCAAAGAAAAAAAATTCACCTTACTGACTTTTGACCTCAAGGCTACAATCTCACCAAAATGATACCAAGTTATAATGACTGAATATAAAAGAGAGACAGAACGGGACAAGATGAGAGAGAACAAACACGCCCGCCTCAAATTTCATGACAAGAGATTAACGAAAAAGGAGATGTCTGTATTTCAAAACAAAAGTCTGTCCTGATTGACAGACTTACCATGGTTATAAAATCAATGATAGTTTACAATGCAATACTGTAGAAAATGAAATGTTAATTGTGTTAAAACTTTGGTCTTGTTTTCATGGTTACTGTGAAATTACCAATATAAAAACACATTTTGTATTATGTAATATTATCATCATAATTGCTCCATTGGCTAACCAGTCAAATATTATATCCAGGGGATCATATGAAAGCTCCGAACCATTAACATTTCATGTTTATACAGTAGCCATCATCTTACACAGTGTCAGATTAATTAATATGTAACTTCTCTAGCCATAAAACGCATATTCATGAAGAAATCGTCGGGTACATACCACTACAGTTACGTTCGTCGGAACCATCTGGGCAGTCAATGTCTTCATCACAGAGCCACTTCTTGGGGACACAGATCCCCGCACACTTAAACTCCGAATCGTCACAGGCAAAACCTGTAACACATAGGATTTATTCAGAGTTATCTCCCTTGTCTATTTGAAAGCTTTATATCGGGATACTTATCCATAAAGAAACCTGATTATGAAGGACATAATCATGTACAGTAAATGATAAGTGCCGACATTTACAGCATAAACATGTCTTCCTAACCACCTGTATACAGACCACCTGCTTAATAAGATCACTACTTGGTGTTACACACAGCCAATTAAATTACAACACAATCTCTCCTGTGTAATCTTCTCTGTCCCTCTGTCTGTTATACACATGATTAGCTGATGTTAAAATTTTTATTGACTAATTATAAGACAGCTTCTTTTCTCATTTGAACTACCATGGTTACTAATGTAAATAGGAAAGATTAGCGTGCAACCAGCCAGACTCGAACCTGCAACTCCAGACTTACTGGTCTGCTGCTTTATCAACTGAGCTAAAAGGAAATTTCTTCCAGCACAAATCTAGAAGTCAACTGTTACAATTTGCTATTAAAACTTGCTATGTGAATATTTTGTCTGTTAAAAACTTTTTTTACCGTTACTATTAACAATTAAAACCTGTTATGTTTATGTTTTATGCCTGTTGACAATTTTTTTTTTTACTGTTACAATTTATAATTAACACCTGCTATGTGTATATTTTATGCCTGTTGACAATTTTGTTTTTTTTTTTTTTACCTGAACAGTCGCGCTCATCACTTCCATCCTCACAGTTCACTTCTCCGTTACACTTCCAGCTCTTTGGTATACACTTGTTGTTATTACAGGTAAATTCCTGGTCAGAACACTGTCGGTGAGCTGGGGATACAGAGAAAATCTCGCTTGATATTTAAGGACAAATATTCGAATTCAAAACACTTTTAGGCCCAATTTCGCGAAACCAACTTAAGTCAAAAAGTGACTCAAGTGCACAAGAAATATGTTACGTTAAGTGCACTTTTGTTTCAAGAAGCAGGAGCCAGTATTTTATGTCTATATATAGCTGGACATATATCAATAACAGTACCGGTTATGATTCCTTTCTGCATGGACAGGCTCTGGCAATAAACACACATAAGTATAATTCTCCACTTTTTTTGGAGGAAACATTAAAAATTCTTCTCATCCAAGAAATCACAGCATGGACAAAGCTGTACAGATATTCCTTTGTCTATGAATATGTACACACCAGAAGTTTCACAGCAATAGACAGTTTTGACAACACATGCCTGATCAATATGCAGATACTTACAACAGTTTTTCTCATCCGACCCATCATGACAGTCGTTGTCGAAGTCACATTTCCAACGGGAGGGGATACAATGTTTATTGTCACACTGGAAGTAAGTCGGGTCACAGGTCGTTTGAGCTTTAAATAAAAAAATAATAATTTCAATTTAAAAACTGACAATTAATATGATCTCAATCACATTTTAAAACTGATTAGTATCTTCAATTACTAATTTTATACTTCTATGGAGAGTTGAAGAACTAAAAATTACAGCATCTTTCTGTGAGTTGTATTTTTTCAAAACTTAGTATTAAAAGTAGTTATTAAGAGTTACCTCCAGAAGATTTTTTTTTAAAAATTGGAAAATATGAACATTTTTCTTGTATTTTTTTTCTACAGACATATAAAAGTTAGCTCTTCTGTTTTGGCTTTGTGAGAAATACTGACATGTCCCAGTAACATGCACCTTGTATTGAGTTTTTGCTGTCATCTCCCTCCTCTAAAGTACTGACAGATTCTAGTATTCCAGTTTAAGAAACTAACTGTCACAGCCTAAATTAGGATATTCTCTATAACTGTATCTAAGACAATTACTTACTACATCTCGCATTGTCCTCGTCCGAGTGATCCTCTGGTCCACAGTCGACGTCGCCATCACACTGCCAGTCCAACGGAATACAACGCCCCGTGTCACACTTGATGTATCCGTCCATGCACGTCATGTTACGGCAATCCTGTGGCTCATCTGAACCGTCCCCGCAGTCATTGTCTGTGTCGCATCGCCAAACGTAGGGAATACAACGGTGATTGTTACATTGGAACTGGTTAGACTCGCAGGAACTGTAGGCTGAAAGGGAGATACAAGCCTTAGGACTTGCAGAAACTGGATAACGCAAAAACTGCACCTTGACAGGGATATTCCTCTCAGACTGATTAACTAAATATATGATGGGAGATAACTCCGAATAAATCAGAGCCTACATTCAAAAGAACTGATTGCTAAAATGGATTCATACATCTAAGATTCTCAAACAAATTAGCAACTTAATTTTTTTAATTTCATCCCAAGAAAGAACTACTAAATTTAGGTACTAAATTTTATCATCTGTATAGGATAGAATATGATGACTTACTACAGTTATATTCGTCCTGCTTGTTTGTACAGTCGATGTTTCCATCACAGAATTTCTTCTCCTCAATACATACATCTTCACCGGGACATTTCCTATAGCCAGCTAGACAATGGAACTTCTCTGTAACAAAAACATGATAAACTAGAAATGCTTACAGGACATGGGTATATCTCTATGGGTAATAGGTATATGCTCTGTCGGCGTGGAGCGTGTAGCATCTTTAAAGTCCCAATATCAATATTTGAAATATATTTTTTTTAAAAATCCTGTTGTAAATTATGCAGAGGCAGGACTAAATTGAGATCAAGATAAGCTATAATGATTTGGAAACTTTTAAAATATCAAATAAATAGTGAACATCGCTATGTCGCTACCATTTTTCAAGAATAGCTGACATTGTATATGTCATCGGCAAGAACACCATGTGACTACCGTAACTGCGTAACGCCTTTTCGAACTCTTCCTGAGAACAAGTCATGAACTTTGCAACTGCCGTTCGGCAATACTTGTATTCTATGGTGACCAGTTTAAAATAATGTCATGTTTACAAGTATCGACTTTCAACAACTGCTGTACCAGGATTATTTAGAAACCATTATAAATATTCTTTGATATAACATAATTTCAGCTATATCTACAAATACTAAC
Source organism: Argopecten irradians (assembly GCF_041381155.1). Classification (NCBI taxonomy): domain Eukaryota; kingdom Metazoa; phylum Mollusca; class Bivalvia; order Pectinida; family Pectinidae; genus Argopecten; species Argopecten irradians. The sequence continues at coordinate 19,869,353 of NC_091149.1, read as the reverse complement.
AATATTAGGGTTAAATCTAAATTGACTTCTTTCTGCTAGTTACGTATAGTACGTGTGACTTTAAGTCATGTATCCTGTAAATAAGAACTACAATCTCGAAACAATACGTACCACATGCTTTTTCGTCTGAGCCATCAGAACACTGTCGGACTCCATTATAGATGTCCGACGGTGGGATACACTCTGTAGATGAATTTTCACACCGATACAAGCCTGGATGACTGCAGTTATAGGGCACTGTAAAACCAAAGTAAACAGTTTAAAACCAATGTCCAGAAATTTTATCAATTTGGATGCTGCGTTTAAAGTTACAATGAAACGTAATTATTGAAGAATTAAAACCAAAATGCAACATTTTCTCGGTAATGAAAATCTAACGTTGTACTAGGAATTTATGTCATATATGATTTAATTAGATGTACGACAGGTGTTTCTCTGTAATGAACATTCACCTTGTACTAGCTAGTTATGTCATATATGATTTAATTAGACGTATGACAGGTGCTTCTCTGTAATGAACATATATGACTTAATTAGACGTACGACAGGTGTTTGGTTCGTCCGATCCATTGTCACAATCCCACTGACCATCACACTTCCACCAGAATGGGATACACTTAGAGCTGGACACACACAGGAACTGGGCACTGGAATTATATACGTATAATAACTTCATCTTCTATCATATAATTAAATAGGGATTGAATGTATTTTTCTAATTTTCATAGCGGCTATGAATAGCAGAAGCTATCTACATATCCCGCGGAACTCGTTAGCGCTCCTCGGAAGATATGTAGATAGCTTTTGCTATTCATAGCCGCTCTGAAAATTAGAAAAATACATTCAATCCGTATACTTAGATTAGAATGATTTATGAAAATAAAAATTATTGAAAGGTTATTATATTATATTTAAAATAATAACTTCATCTATCATATAATTACATACCTATGATAACTTCATTTATCTTATAATTACGTACAACAACTTCATCTATCATATAATTATATACGTATAATAACTTCATTTATCTCATGCTTACTTCATCTATTATCATATAATTACATACGTACAATAACTTCATCTATCATATAATTACATACGTACAATAACTTCATCTATCATATAAATACATACGTATAACAACTTCATATATCATATAATTACAAATGTATAATAACTTCATCTATCATATAATTACATATGTATACAATAATTGCATCTATCATATAATCAAATGTATAACTTCATCTATCATATAATTACATACGTACAATAACTTCATATATCATATAATTACAAATTATAATAACATCTATCATATATAATTACAAATAACTTCAATTATTAATATAATTACAATACACTCAGCTACATATATCATATAATATTACTTATAACAGCATACTATAATCATAATATTACATATGTACAACTTCATCTACCTTATAATTAAACATCAAAATACAACTTCAAATTGATGAATATGTCGTAAATGACAACTAACACATACAAGTTAATACCTGTGTACATTCTAGTCTAATTAAAAGCTTACCTAGTACAGTATATTAACGCCGTGTGACATTCTAGTCTAATTACAAACTTACCTGGTACAGTTAGCCACACAGTTAACGCCATGTGGACATTCTAGTCTAATTACAATCTTCCCTGGATACAGTTTAGCCACACAGTTAACGCTGTGTGACATTATAGTCTAATTACAAACTTACCTGGTACAGTTAGCCACACAGTTAAACCCATGTGACATTCTAGTCTAATTACAAGCTTACCTGGTACAGTTTAGCCACACAGTTAACGCCATGTGACATTCTAGTCTAATTACAAACTTAACATAGTACCCTGGTACATTTAGCCACACAGTATAACGCCGTGTGACATTCCTAGTCTAATTACAAACTTACCTGTACAGTTAGCCACACAGTTAACGCCGTGTGACATTCTAGTCTAATTACAAGCTTACCTAGTACAGTTAGCGCCAGTTAAGTGACATTCTAGTCTAATTACAAACTTACCTCGTACAGTTAGCCACACAGTTAATGCCGTGTGACATTCTAGTCTAATTACAAACTTACCTAGTACAGTTAGCCACACAGTTAATGCCGTGTGACATTCTAGTCTAATTACAAACTTACCTAGTACAGTTAGCCACACAGTTAACGCCGTGTGACATTCTAGTCTAATTACAAACTTACCTAGTACAGCTAGCCACACAGTTAACGCCATGTGACATTCTAGTCTAATTACAAACTTACCTAGTACAGTTAGCCACACAGTTAATGCTGTGTGACATTCTAGTCTAATTACAAACTTACCTAGTACAGTTAAGCCACACAGTTAACGCCGTGTGACATTCTAGTCTAATTACAAAGCTTCCACACAGTTAAGTGCCATGTACATTATAGTCTAGTTACAAACTTACCTAGTACAGTTAACGCAGTTAATGCTTGTGTGACATTCTAGTCTAATTACAAACTTACCTGGTACAGTTAGCCACTACAGTTAACGCTGGATGTGACATTCTAGTCTAATTACAAACTATCTTACCTAGTACAGTTAGCCATTAATGCTGTGTGACATTCTTGTCTAATACACAACTTACCTAGTAACAGTTAGCCACAGTTCCAGTGCAACCGAAAATGTCTGTGTTACACAGTTAATTGTGCATTACAAAAGTTACCTTACAGTTCTTACATTAGTGTATTAGCCACACCAGTTAATGCCGTGTTCGTGACATTATAGTCTAATAACAAACTTACCTTCGTACAGTTACCCACACAGTTAAAAGCTGAGTGACAATCTTGTCCTAATTACAAAACTTACCTAGTACAGTTAGCCACACAGTTAAGGCCGTCCTCCAGGAGTAACATGAATTATCTCCCGACACGCACTACACCGTCGCTCCACAGAATTCAGAGTCAGGAAGGCGCTGGGTCCTAGACTGAGGACGGAGCAAACAAAGATGGCTGCATCCCCCATTGTCTTTCACAGGGGTTCGGATTCACTGGAAACGATGACAACAGATCTCAGGCATGTCCGTAGGTTAAACAGGGATCATTAGTGCACATTATTGTTTACATGCAGGCACATTTTCAAGTTATTGTAAATTGTGTATTCCGTCTATGCATATAACAAAGTTACCTCCCTTACAGGTATTCAGTTACTATTAATAATGTATTCCGTCATTGTGCATTACAGAGTTACCTCCCTTGTGTGCAAAATTCCATTGCGACATCATTATTTTGAGAGCGAATTTCACATCTTTTTTTTTTTCAGGAAAAATAAAGCTATGCTCACACATACATGACATCACAATCAATACCTACCAACATGGGGAGATAACTCTGTAGCATGCAAAACAGAATATGAAGTGCATCTTTATGTAAAATGTACAGTTTTTGTTATATTCAAAAGCAAAAATGCCTTAACAGCTAGAAATGTCTGTTAGGAATCAATATCCCCATCTCCATATGGAATCTGAATGAATGTGAAATAGAATGTGAAGTGACAGGATGGGCAACATCAATGCTATTGTTGACATACTAAAATGATGAAAGATTCTTGAAATCTTATGGGGGTTTTTCTTTAGATTTCCATTACAAAATGGTCGATAACTTACTTTCCACCTGCCTCATCTTGTGGTAAACCTGAATATCCATCAGGCGATGAACCACTGTGGCAACAGTCGTACGATTTTTCCCCGAGAATTTCTCCGCTCTCTCAATAGAACCCTTTTCCCAGTCCGTCCAGTAAAATGATAGTTCATAAATGTCGTCAGAGCAAACGTGTGGGGTAGCTCCCTATCTATGACCATGTGTCTGGCAGTGCCATCTAAATTAGCCATGGCAATGTAATCCAAGCTGGCATCGGCCCAAAAAATCTTTTCTGTGATATAGTCAATGGTTAACGCGTTTGGCCAGGCGAGGTCTTGAGTGACGATTTTCTGTGTTACACTTCCATCGAGAAAGGAGCGTGAGATATGTGGCTTCTCCCCCCAGTCTGTGTAGAACATGAAGCCCTTAGCAGGAAACACTTCCAAGGCACGAGGCTCCTCCAAACCTTCTCGGATCAACACTTTACGGTATTTCCCGTCCAGTTTTGACACTTCAATAGTGTCTGTTGTTTTGTCACACCAGTACAGGTTTCCTCCCTACCCAATCTACAGCAAGGCCGTCTGGGTTTCTCACTGTTGTATTGTGTACAAACCTAAAAAATTTATCATTAGTTATCTCCCTTATATAAATATGATTTAATTATCTCCCTAATATTTATTTACTTCAGTTATCTCCCTTTTATATACAATCATACATTTACTTTGGTTATCTCCCTTTTATATACAGTTATACAGTTACTTCAGTTATCTCCCTTTTATATACAATTATACATTTACTTTGGTTATCTCCTCTTTATATACAGTTATAAAGTTACTTCAGTTATCTCCCTTTTATATACAATTATACATTTACTTTGGTAATCTCCCCTTTATATACAGTTATAAGTTACTTCAGTTATCTCCCTTTTATATACAATTATACATTTACTTTGGTAATCTCCCCTTTATATACAGTTATAAGTTACTTCAGTTATCTCCCTTTTATATACAATTATACATTTACTTTGGTTTTTCTCCCCTTTATATACAGTTATAAGTTACTTCAGTTTCCCTTTTATATACAATTATACCCATTTACTTTGGTTATCTCCCCTTTATAAAATACAGTTATAAAGTTACTTCAGTTATCTCCCTTTTTATAATCTCCTTTTTATATACAGTTATACATTTTTGTAACAGGGTGCTTAAATAATTGTATGTGGGTTGCTTATTAATGCCTCAAAATGTAAGTTGTGGATGGGAAAAGTTAGCCATATTTTAAATCTTTCTGTACTCATGATACATTAATCCGTTACAGTAAACATGCATATACCTTTTATCATGAGACACATTATTATGTCGTGATTCACATGTAAAAGACTCACAAGTTCATGTAATATGAGATACAATGATAATGTTAGAGCCTAGAGCCATCACATGTTGTAAACATTGTTAAATCCATGAGATTGGGGCATTCTTACAACTTCAGCTCTTCTTCAGAAAAGGGGAGGGGCGCTAATTACGGCAAATATGGTAAATGTATTATACTGATAGCTTCTGTGCTGTACCTGTTTTGTGCCGTTAACAATTTTCATCCTGTTAATTGAGCTGGACTTGCTTGTTATGTCCGTCCAATAAACCATCTCCTCTTTGTGGTTAAAGCCGATGGCTACAGCGTTGTTCAGGTTTTCTGTTATTTTCTCCTCAACCCCAAAAAGGGAAACTCTCCTCAAATAATATCTATTGGCTACAATCAGGAAAGGCTGCTCCTCTGGAAATAAGAATCATTTTGTTTAATTATATTTGTCATTTTACTTCATTTTTTATGTTTATAATACTGTATTCAACCTTATAAATGGCCAGAATGCTTAAAAGTTAGCATTTCATAAAATTCTTGTAAAAGTAAGCCATAAATCAATTTGCAAAAGAATTTTCATTTTAAAGTAAGTAAAACTGAGAGTTCAAAAAAGGGAGAGAAGCGCTTATTGGGTCAACTTACAATAGTTAATATATTTTGCTACTATGTGTTTATGTATGCTTATAGTGATACAGTAAAACTTGTCTTAGTGGCCACCTGTATAATCAGACCACTTGCTTAGGCTCCTATTGATGGCAAATTTCATCACAATTTTAACTGTGTATGAAGACCACTTGGTTATAAAGACTGTTTTTTTGGGCTGCAGTATGTTAAGCCTTCGACTTCTCTGAAGAAGAGACTTTTTTAGGTATCAATGCTAACACTATAGTCAACTTAACAGTTTGAGATCAAGAAACATGAACCTACTTCCGTAGACTTTACAGGAATGTCGATCCTCGGCTAAGAGATAACCACTCGCACATGTGCAGTAGTAACTTCCTGGGGTATTGTGGCAGAAGTGGGAACAAGGATACTTTGTCTGGCATTCATCTACATCTGTAACCATAGAAACGGACAAATTAAGGAAATAGAATTTGTATCAAGGCTGTACCCATAGCAACAGCAACAGACAAATTAGGATATAGAATTTGTATCAAGGCTGTACCCATAGCAACAGACAAAATTAGGAAATAGAATTTGATATTAAGGTTCACAGTACCCATAGCTACCGACAGACATTGAATATAGAAGTTGTATCAAGGCTGTATCCATAGCAACGGACATGTTATGATATAAAATTTGTATCAAGGCAGTATCCATAGCAACAGACAAATTAGGATATAGAATTTGTATCAAGGCTGTACCCATAGCAACACACAAATCATCATATAGATTTTTTAATGTCCTTTCTAAACTATTCTGTATTTGCATATTACAGAGTTATCTGCTCTTGCGGGTAGGTATTGATTGTGACGTCATGTGTTTTGCGAGCATAACATCATAATTTTTGGAGAAAACACCATAAATTGCGCTCACAAAATAATGACGTAACAATCAATACCTACCAGCAAGGGAGCTAACTCTGTAATATGCAAAGGCAGAATAGCAACAGACCAATCATTATCTTGTCACAGTAGTATTGTAACCAGAGCATTTGTATCATGAGAAAATATCAACAGAGTAACTATAGCAATACAAAACCTATCGTCTAGAAATCATACCAAGAAGGAGAGACTGAGAATGCTGTCCCATACCTTGACAAGTTCTCCCATCATTCCTGAGCTTGTAACCGTTGTAACAGGAACATCGGTAGCCAATCTTTAGATCTGTACAGTTCTGGCTACACATAAACTGATGTGGGGTCACACTCATTGATGTCTCTGTGGTCAATCAAAGGTACAATAGTTAGATATATAGTGGTCATGGTCAATCAAAGGTACAATAAGATAGAATATATATAGTAAGTGGTCAATCAAAGGTACAATAGTTAGATATATATATAGTGGTCAAATGGTCAATCAAAGGTACAATAGATAGATATATATAGTGGTCAGTGGTCAATTCAAAGGTACAATAGAATAGATATATATAGTGGTCAATGACAACTCAAAGGTACAATAGTTAGATATATAATAGTTAGATATATATAGTGGTCAGTGGTCAACAAAGGTACAAATATACTATAGTGGGTCAGTGGTCAATCAATATATATAGTGGTCAGTGGTCAATCAAAGGTACAATAGTTAGATATATATAGTGGTCAGTGGTCAGGTACAATAGTTAAATATATATATGTAGTGGTCAGTAATCAGATACAATAGTTAGATATATATAGTGGTCAGTGGTCAATCAGTACATCTAGTTAGATATATATAGTGGTCAGTGGTCAATCAAAGGTACAATAGGTGGTCAGTGGTCAATCAAAGGTACAATAGTTATATATATAGTGGTCAGTGGTCAATCAAAGGTACAATAGTTAGATATATAGTGGTCAGTGGTCAATCAAAGGTACAATAGTTAGATATATATAGTGGTCAGTGGTCAATCAAAGGTACAATAGTTAGATATATATAGTGGTCAGTGGTCAATCAGAAAGGTACAATAGTTAGATATATATAGTGGTCAGTGGTCAATCAATAGGTACAATAGTTAGATATATATAGTGGTCAGTGGTCAATCAAAGGTACAATAGTTAGATATATATAGTGGTCAGTGGTCAATCAAAGGTACATTAGTTAAATATTTATATAGTGGTTCAGTGGTCAATCAGATACAATAGTTAGATATATATAGTGGTCAGTGGTCAATCAAAGGTACAATAGTTAGATATATATAGTGGTCAGTGGTCAATCAAAGGTACAATAGTTAGATATATATTAGTGGTCAGTGGTCAATCAAAGGTACAATAGTTAGATATATATAGTGGTCAGTGGTCAATCAAAGGTACAATAGTTAAATATATTTGGTTAGTGGTCAATAGTGGACAAAAGCAATATATCAAAGTGGTACAATAGACAATAGTTTAATATAAATAGTGGCAGTGGTCAATCAAGATACAATAGTTAGATATATAATATAGTGGTCATTGTGGTCAATCAAAGGTACAATAGTTAAATATTATATGGTCATAGTGGTTAGTGGTCAGGTCAATCAGATACATATAGTTCAGTGGTCAATATATACTATTTTAGTTATAATATAAGTGGTCAGTGGTCAATCAGATACAATAGTTAGATATATATAGTGGTCAGTGGTCAATCAAAGGTACAATAGTTAAAATATATATAGTGGTTAGTGGTCAATCAGATACAATAGTTGGATATATATAGTGGTCAGTGGTCAATTAATGTTACAATATTAGATATATATAGTGGTCAGTGGTCAATCAAAGGTAGTCAATAGTTAGTAATATATATAGTGGTCAGTGGTCAATCAGAGGTACAATAGGATTATATAGTGGTCAGTGGTCAATCAAAGGTACAATAGATTTAGATATATATAGTGGGCAGTGGTCAATCAAAGGTACAATAGTTGGTCATATATATAGTGGTCAGTGGTCAATCAAAGGTACAATAGTTAGATATATATAGTGGTCAGTGGTCAATCAAAGGTACAATAGTTAGATATATATAGTGGTCAGTGGTCAATCAAAGGTACAATAGATTATATATAGTGGTCAGTGGTCAATCAAAGGTACAATAGTTACATATATATAGTGGTCAGTGGTCAATCAAAGGTACAATAGTTAGATATATATGGTGGTCAGTGGTCAATCAAAGGTACAATAGTTACATATATATAAAGTGGTCAGTGGTCAATCAAAGGTACAATAGTTACATATATATAGTGGTCAGTGGTCAATCAAAGGTACAAGTATAAGTTAGATAGTTAGGCTTATTTTTGCCACTATATATACTGCAATACCACTTTCTTCCGCGGCTATTAAATTTCGCGATTTCCATTTCAAAATAAGTTTGCGAAGATAATTGACTTACAGATTTAACTATTGAATGATAATTTCTATCAATATAGATGATGTAGATATCAATTCGCTGAGATAAACTTCATTTTACTTGGATCCCGAAATTTCAAAAGTGAATCGCACATGAATAAAATTTGGTTTACAGTACAAACTGTAAACATATCTATCTTAGTGCAAATGTGAAAAAAAAAAATTATGTAAAGGTAAGACATGGATACCATCACTCATACTACAAGACTAAGGAATAAAAAGTAAAGTAATTCCCATAAATAAGATTGAAGAAAATTTATCAGACATGCCATTATTAAAGTACGATTTAGTAACTGACAAAGTACTTACAGCAATTTTCGGGCTCATCAGAGGCGTCACCACAGTTGTCCTTGCCATTACAAACAGCGTCTATGTGTATACACTTAGAGTTGTTGCACTTGAATGACATTTCTGATCCACATGGTGGCACCACTGTACAATTGGCTTCGTCGGAATGGTCGGGACAGTCAGGGAAGCCGTTACAGGTTAGATTTTTATTTATACACGTGCCGTTCTGTTTACATGAAAACTGGTTAGGTTTACAGGGGTGGAATACTACAAAGCAAACATAAAGAGAAGATAATCATTATACAAATCATTAATGTTGTCATGTTAAAAAGATTTCGTTTAAAGTGAACGGGTCCTCTTCTAATCGTTTTTTTAAGTAAGTAAACTTTTCTCTTTAACAGATTTCCTCTGTCATCAAAATTCTGAGAAATCAAACAATTTTAATTGCCATTACCCCAACCTCACATAACATGGTTAACGTGCCTGAGGAAAAGCTTGAAGGCCTATCTTCTTTTATTGATCACATCAAATATGGAGTTCTCAGTTGGTGATCAACGAGACTACTTCAGGTACTATGTGATACCCTCTTTGTGCGGGACTATTGTTTCTATTGGTGATGGAATGACGTTAAACAATGATACCCGCGCCAACGTCATTTCAGCGGGAAGATTACAAAGATTTAAGTTCAATCACCATTGGAGATACAAGTCCTGCACAAATGTTATCAGCTATCACGTGGTACATGAATAAGTCACATTTAAGCACTAACCTCTCACATCTAAAACAAATTCTCAAACTTGAACTATCTATATGTATAATTCAGATGATATCCCTACATCTCATTAACCTTAAGGAATATGGGGGTTTCGAGATCTCAAAAACACAGGTAAAGAACAATTTACCGTTGATTAACCTGCCAGTGATTATGACGTCAGGAAATTCACATCAAATGATGTCAAAAAATTTTACTTTACCCCCGTTGTTTTGGGATCTCAAAACTCCCGTATTGAAATGCTATCTGATACAGGAGTTTGTGTATCTCTCCGTTAAACGTACCACAAGACGGTGGTTCATCGCTATTGTCTCCACAGTCATCGTCACGATCACACACAAAAGATGTTACGGATACAGCGCCGATTCTTACACATAAACTCGTCCCTTTTACAGTGGTGCTGGGGCTGAAATTAATTATAAAACAAATGTCACATCTCTGCATAAAATCACAAAATGAATACTGTAAATACCACATAAACAAGCACTCACTGGCACCCACATAGGATTCAAACTTGTAACCCAGAGATGGAGGGCTTAATGGTAATATGTTGAAACATCTATAGAGTTTCAATAGAGTTTCAATAACAATAGCACTGATTAAATTTTTTTTTTTTTTTTTTTAAATACTGATTTTTTCCCAACATAAATTATATACATCCATCCTCGATACTCCAAGGGTTACTATCCCTGACGTTATATACACCCTTGGATTATCTCATAGTAAAACTGGAGGCAACATATTTAGTCAACACAGATAATATGATCCTTTGATATACACCAAAGAAATTGTAAAACAGCACACTATGGTTGACTGTATTGCTTTGAAGTTGGGTGTCGCTCTGTGATCTTCAAATGAAGTACCTGTAGGCCTGTGATTGGTCAGTTTTTATCTCCTGAACTGCCTCTAGTTTTACTATGTGGATATAGTAACCCCTGGAGTATCGAGGATGATATACATACTACTGAATGGATTACACTTTTCAGCCATGGTAAGCATTTTTAAGTTATTTGACTACAAGTTATATACTTACGACAACCTTTAGATATTCGCTCGTCCTCTCCATTCGGGCAGTCAATGTCGCCGTCACATTTCCATTGTTTCGGGATACAGCGCCCTGTGCCATTACATAAGTACTCATTCTCCTGGCATGTCCTGTTTGTTGTTGCTGTAAAATAAAGGAGTTTGTGAACAAAAGACACTCAATTCATACATCAATACACGAGCCTACTCAAATTGAATAATATGTAGACCTTATTTAACGTAAAAACTTGTATAATTTGCACACCAATGTAATTTGTGGAGGTACTTTTTGGGACTGAAAATGCTGAACATGAAGACAACTATAACATCCTTTAAAAAATATTCAATTTTCAAGCAAGCTGATTGATAAAAAAGATATGACATATTAATTCCTTTAAAACTCACAACTGAGGAGCATATATACATCATCAGTTCAGCGACCCATAAAGACACTCAAAGATGTCTGTTAACATCAAATAACCTGTACCACAATTTCGACCAATCAGAAACATAATGCACCATCACTTGCTCATTGAAGTAGCTATTTTGGACGACAATTTAAACACTTTGGTTCAGTGTCTGTGTCTAATCAGTATCAATTCATATTGTAATATCATAACAAAAACGTTAATTGACCTAATTTCGGGAGAACACATTTTGTTTAGCTGTCTTTACAAAATAAAAGGCTAATATTTGTAGAATGTTTAGCTTACTGCAGTGGTCACCCTCATCATTATGATTGGCACAGTCAGAATGACCGTCACATTCCCAGGACCGTGGCAGACACAGCTTGGATAAGTTACACTGGAACATGTGACTCTCACATGTGTAATCTGAAAAATTCAGAGAAGCAAAATAATGGCTAGTTTATGGGAAATGGTGTATATACAAAATGGTGTCTTAATCAAGTCAGGAGGAAGCTCTTTGAGGATGTTCCCTTTGAAGGCTCTGAGAAAACTCCTTGAGGAAGATCTCTGAGGAAGCTCCTTGAGGAAGCTATCCCTGAGAAAGCTCTCTAAAGAAGCTCTCTGAGGAAGCTCCCTGAAGAAGCTCAATGAGAAAGCTCTCTGAGGAAGCTCCCTGAAGAAGCTCAATGAGAAAGCTCTCTGAGGAAGCTTCCTGTGAAAGCTCTCTGAGGAAGTTCTCTGAGGATGTTCTCGGAGGTAGGTCTCAGAAGCAGGTCTCTGAAGAAGCTCTCAGAGGAAGCTCCCAGAGAAAGCTCCTTGAGAAAGCTTGTTTACAGTGAATTTCATTATGACATAAACCTATGCCTGGGGAGACTTGATCACTTACTGCACTGTTTCTCATCGGAGTTGTCGCCACAGTCGTTGTCGGTATCACACTCCCACTGGTGAGGGATACAGGCACCAGAAGACTTACATCTAAATCCTCCGTCATCACAAGCACCATCTGTAGGCAAAGATTGTTATTAGAAAGAAAGATATCAATAGAAAGTTTGTTTCAGTGTATTTCTTGATTGTACAAAATACATTAAACTGAGTAGCCCCTAATACATTTAATTAGTTAAAGATATGCCCCTTTTGACTAGTTAAAAGTAGGAAAGCCTGAGAATTACCTTTGGAGAAGACGTTTGGCCATGGGTTATTACTTAAATACTATATATAAGAAGAAACAGGAATCGTTTTCATTTCATTAAAATAATAAAATCTCACCTTTTGATGAGTTGTCACAGGAATTTTCATCACTACCGTCCCAGCAGTCTTTGTTTCTGTCACATTTCCATGAGGACAGGATACATTGAGAAGTGGTGTTACAGGGTACGACGTCTTCCTCGTACGGGAACATTTCCAGGTTATCGCACGTCATGTCTGTGGTGTAAAGGAGTTCACAATCAGGAGATTGGATTTTATTAGTTTAACATCCTATTAACAGCCAGGGTCATGTAAGGATGTGCCAGGTTTGTTGGTACCGGAATGACAAAGTACCCAGGGAAAAACCACCCACCAGCGGCCAGTACTTGACAACTGCCCCACATGAGATCGAACTAACGAACGCAGAGGTGGATGGCTTGTGGTAATATGTCGAAACATCTTAACCACTCGGCCACCATGGTCACTAACAAAAGGAATGCCAATACAATCGGTGTATGGTTCATCAAAGATGTGAAGATTGGTTTTGGTTACTAGAATCTGTTGTTAGGGGTGTTTAATTTTCATCATTTTCTTATTAAATTATGAATTTTATAATAATTAATTACAGAAAATTTAGGATGGGCAGTTATAAGTACAAAATGATTAAATGTTAAAATGTTAAAAACCTGAACAATGTTTCCATAATACCCCTTATTCCTTACATACAAATATAACCCCTTTCTTTCATAGAATTACACCATTACTATTCATCGAAGAGTTGTTTGGTTCTTTAGATTTGTTAATCTACAGCATTTCTATCCATTTTCTATCCAATATTATTATCACAACTTTTATAAGTGTAAAACAAAATGTTAAATGTCATTGACATGCATGGTTTTTTTAAATATCTTCTTTTTTTTTGACTATCGATGACAACCCTTGATGACTTGAATACCCTGTATATCTTTCACTATAACTGGATCCCCTGCAGTTTGAGTTAACGTGGTTTTATTGTACTTTAGAGGTTAAGAAGTTGATACTTACTACAGCCAACTTCATCATCCCAGTCTGGACAGTCCATGTCGCGGTCACAGCGGAACTGTCGGGCGATACAGAGGCCGCTCTTGCACTGGAACTGGGACGTGTCGCACATACAGTTGGCTTCGTCCGACAGGTCGCTACAGTCGGGCGTACCATCACAGAATTTCTCAATGTGTACACACATAAAGTTGGAGCAGGTAAATAGGCCGGGGGCACATGTCTTGTTAGCTGTAATTAAAGACTCTGAAATACTCACTAACAGCAAATACATTATGGTACAAGTCGGTATCCTCAAAATCGCTTGAGTCGGAAATTCATCGGTTGAGTCGAATTAATTTTAAGATCGCGATGACTTCGAAATTCGCATCGACTTCGAAACTCCGGTTGTGTCAAAGTCAATTCCTGGGTCCCTAGAACAGATATTCAGAGGAAAAAAATAGTCGCTATCTCGAATTTTTAATTTTAGTTCAAAATTTTAAAATAAAAAAACCAACAATTACGTCTAATATAACTATGATTGATACAAACAATTGTAATTCACAGCTGTGGTTTGTCGTAACAGTGATTGGATTTACCTGGATCACATATCTACGGATCGGTATATGCAGATTCAGGCATATGGGAACATACTACAACAATGATCTGCTAATTAAATAAGTTGTTTAATTAATCCTCTCAAGGGCTGAATCCTAATTAGTGTCATCTTTAAACTATGTGACTTACCTGTACATAAACACGCGTGTTTTACAAAATAACACGCGGCATGGCTAGCGAATCATGACCGGAAGTGTGTTTGTTTAGGAATCATTAGAAACGAAAGTGTTTTCTAGCATTGTATGGAATGTCTGATAGTGCAAAAATAATTTAAAGAAACTACACACAAGGCTAACATGTTGATAACTAGTCGTTGCAGATGTACTAGTATCTTAGTAATACAATGTATTTCTTCGTTGGAAAAATAGAAATCTACATAGTACTTTGTCGTTTCAATTTACCGTAAATTGTAATTAACCAATAGAAACTTGAGAGTGTGTCTGCTCACGGTAGGTGAAAAACTATTGTTATTATTTTACTACATGTATTTGAAATACCATTAAATTTTGAAATAACGAATGATGCTTTTTTATTTGTTCAGGTACCTATATTCCGTATAAGCTTGATGTATGAAACTATTGTACTGGTAATTTTTAATTTTATTTATCAAATGTAAAAATAAATCTTCATATTACTACTGTTTTAATATGCAACATTAGGGCCAATATTACCCGACTGATTCCATGAATAACCATGTTCTGACCACCGAATTCATTTTCGTTGGTACAAAAAATATTTATCATAAACCAGTTTCCAACAATATTATTATACAGTAAACATAAGAAATTGTGGTTTAATTTTTATGATGACAAAATATTTTATATTATTTTACTACAAAAGACTGAAGAAGACTGGCATTGAGAAGATAAGTACTCACTGCAGACATCGGAGTGCTCATCACTGCCGTCTAAACAATCGTTGACACTATTACATCGCCGCTCAATCGAGATGCATGCCTTCTTATCATGAAGTCTGTCAGGCCACAGGACGTGTTCGCAGCTAAAAGGTCAAAGGTCAACAAATCATCATTATTTCAATCCATGGTTATCTAATCACATTGGTATTATATCATCAAGATCAAAAGTTATTATATTGGCATTCTAAAAGGTCAAAGGTTAACACATCAGTATTGTGTCAAGGTCAAAAGTCAAAGGTTAAAATAATGTAGGATACTTCTTTAAAGTCAAATGGTTACTTTCCAAATTTTTCAGAATTCGAGTAACACAGTCACACATTTGATAACTTTTTTTTTCAGAATTGACCTTATTTGAACAATTCGAACAAATTAAGGGAATGAGTTTATTTACTCCAATCAAAATTGTTTACAGAATTACACTGAACGTGTAATATGTAAATATATCATATCTCTGATGCTTACGTCCACAGCGTCTGCCATCAGGTAACAGGAAGAGGCCGGGTCCACACGTACACCGAGTATGTTTCAGAATTCAAAACCTTAGCACTTAGGGGTCTGAGCACGCAACTCTGTGCAGTCGATCACAACCCTAGTGTTAGGATATGTCATTCTGAAACAAACTGGCATGTTGGCATTTACAACTTGTCGAGAAGGCCAAATAGGCAAAGAGCCTAACATGAAATATAGGTAATTAATCCATGTGATCAACAGTCTGCTAACAGTGCTTGTTGAAATATTGAACCCCAAGGTCATGCTCATTATGCCCCTGTCGAATACGACATAAACACACATAAGGGCATCAGTAGAAACTTGAGAAGTTCAAAAAATGTGTTTTCAAGATGGCGGCTGCAGCGGTCATCTTGGAATTTCCGGATCAGACCTAAAAAATAACACTTGTTGTCGGGGTTACCATGTCAGGATCAATTTCATGCAAGTTTCAGCCAAATCGCACCCGGTAGAACTTGAGAATTGAAGTTCAAAAATGTGTTTTTCAAGATGGCGGCTGTGGCAGCCATACTTGGATTTCGGGATCTTGACCCAAAAAACAAATTAACAAACTTTGTCCCGGGACCATGTAAGGGATCATTTCATGCAAGTTTCAGCCAAATTTGCACTGGTAGAAACGTTGACGTACCGAAGTTCAAAACATGTGTTTTCAAGGATGGCGGGCTGTGTGTCGGCTCATCTAGGCATTTTCGGATCGTCTCGAAAAATAACAACACTTTGTCGGGACCATGTCAGGATCCTTTATCATGCAAGTTTCATCCAAATTAGCACAGGTAGAAATTGAGATGACAGTTCAATATGTGTTTCAAGATGGCGGCCATCCTGGATTTTCGAATCGACCCTAAAACTAACAACACTTTGTCGGGACCATGTCCAGGATGCATTTCATTGCAAGATTCAGCACAAAATCGCACTGGTAGAACTTGAGTGTAGAAGTTCAAAATGTGTTTTCATCATTGATGGGCGAGCAGTGTGTGGCCATTTTTGGTATTCTGGATAAACCCTGTGAAAAATAAGCAACACTATTGTACGGGACCACGCTGTCGATGGATCATTTCATGCGATAAGTTTTATACGCCAAATCGCACTGGTTAGAACTTGAGAAGAAGTTTCCAAAATGTGTTTTTCAAGATGGCGGCTGTGTGCGGCACTAAAAAACTGGTCAATAAGAGGAAGACTTTCAGATCTAAAAGGATCTTCCTTGCTATCAACTCCTACTCTCTGGCACTGAATCTGACTCCAACATGTCATAGAGGTGGCTGTTGACTGAATACTTTGAAACACAGCCTTAAAACAAGAATAGGTTTTAAAACCAGTATACATACATAATGTATTGTCATCTCCAGCAAATTTTTCAACACAAAACCTCTGAACTGTTTGTGCCTCCAACTTAGCTTCTAATGATGCTATGTGCTGTCTGGCCAGTTCCAATTTCTCACTATCACTCAGCTGAGTTGGCACATAGTCATGATCCTGGCTTGGGAGGGGCTGGTGACTGTTGTCTGGATCGACAGGCTTCACTTCAACATCTAGACTTGGATTCTCTCTGTCCATTTAAAAAGAACATACAATTTCCCTTCATTTGTTTACAGAAAAAATATTTCATAAGACATAGAAAATTATGAAGTATCATTTTCACCGACACAAGCTTAAGTAAATATTAACACGTTCATATCAAAATATTTGTTTCTTAGTTAAATTCTTCCGACGTATGAAGTTCTTTTCAAATTGAGGATTCTTTATATGTGAATAAAGAGAAGTTTTTTTAACAGTTATTGAAGATAATAAAATGCCCATTATAAAATGCATATCAAATTTCTGACAGAAATATTCTATTTTTATTGTGTGAAAGTAAGTTTTTCGAGTGTATGTAGGAGTCCTCTGGGACTCGAACCCAGCATCCAAAACAAATGGATGGTACCAAAATACAAAACTCTGAATACAAACACATCGAAAAACCAACACTGTATCAAACTCACAACACAATCCATAGAAACATAGTTTAGGTGTGATGTATGCTCTATATGTATAAGATTTATATGTACTTTTTCATTTGATATACAATTACCTGTATAATATTTTAAGTATTATACTTATACAAACAGGGGTTTATGTTTCGATACACAATATTCCTCATGATGATTGTCTGTGGGGCCGCGGTGGCCGAGTGGTAAAGATGTCCCAACATATTACCATAAGCCCTCAACCTCTGGCATGCAGATTGGAATCCCATGTGGGCCATTGCCAGGTACTGACTGGCTGTCGGTGGTTTTTCTCCTGGTACTCCTGCTTTCCTCAACCAACAAACCTGACACGTCCTTACATGACCCTGGCTGTTAATAGGACGTTAAATAAATCCAAAAGGATTTTCTGTCTAGGTCCAATGTACAGCAATTGAAAACTTCAGCAAGACCTTCAATATTATATCAACAACCTGTATTAAATAAGTCAGATTAAATTTAAGAAAACTAATATGTAAAAACCATATTTCAAGGGAAAATGGAAAATAATATATTTATGTATAATATGTATAATAACTTTATTAAAAGCTGAACAAATTTGCTTCGTATAAAATGTAGTGGTTTTTTTCTCGAAATGTTTTAAGAGTGAAATGAAACTAGTAAAATCAGATAAAAAAGAAAAACTAAATGGAGTTATCAACACAAACTGTGTATGTTAGAAATTTCAAATATATCATGCATTAACTCTCCTTACAATTCAATGAATGGACGCTTTTTAGGAGGTGCTCTCTCCGACCTGGTTTTATTCCATACAAACACAGTTGGAACTGCTCCCTCCCTCAATTTCTTCATTCCAGTGAGGGTCCTCTGAAAGTCATCCGTGGTAAAATGCTCCGAACACACAAATGTTGACCCCGTTATCTGTAAATAAATGAATGCTATATAACGGCACATGAAAATCAGAAATAACACAGGTTTCAGTGTAAAGATTCTTAAGAGTCTTAAGAGAATAAAATGATTTGTACGTACTGGTACACATATCGTGTACATGTATTTTATGTGTATGTTCAGTTGTAATTATACCATATTCAACCCAGCAAGTGCCCCTCTGTCTTTTTTTGGACTTCAATTTCACTTACTTTGAATTAAATGCAGAGTGAAAATATGAGAACTCTGTTGGTTTGCTAACTGATTATATTTTTGCAAATTGATTAATTTACTTTGTAAAAAAAATTGCATCAAAGGCTAGTCCAAATTTGTTCAGTGCCCCGGACCCTATTTGCTTCAATTTTTTATTGGGTCAAATATGGGGTATTATTTATAATGTTCAGGGCCTACTTAGCTTGTTCAAAAGGTGATTATATGCTAATTATCAAATTCTCAAATTCAGAGTTTATAACAACATTGTTCATATTCAAATTTCTTTTAATATAAAATATTAACTTTACACAATATATTATTTTTAAACTCCATTCCTTTCATGCTTGCTGAAATATAAATACAAGTTTTGCAGCAGAGGAGAAGTGCAAAAATCTATTATGGAATGATTTAAGTTACCAGTAATCACCTTTTGAACAATCAGGACAGCTGGTGTATAGGTATTATCACAATTTATAAAAATTAGTGTCTTGTTTTATTTAATTACTGTATCTTATAACGTTGTTAAGCAATTTTAGGAATACTATCTCTGTTTTGTGAATTTTGTCCCATCATACCCATATGTCGGGGATTATCTGTATATTATGTCCCATATATGTGACCAGCTGACTCTAAACGGAAAATAAAATATTTATCTTAATCAGCATATCATGCATTGAGGTTATATAATACAATGTACTTATATTTTATATGACAATATTTATATTGCACTCACAGTTTCAGCGATGTCAACAACATTAATTTCTGTTTTATCCTGTCCTTTATACTGTAGACATATATAATATGTTACCTGCTGCATGTACTGTGCATTTGAAACTATTATCATCCATACCGGAAGTCAAATCAGATGTGTCAACACTAAAACCCAGAGAAAAGAACTCGGATGACGTGATATCGGTACGGACACTAATCATGAAATGAGATGCATGCATACGCTTAAAATAATTGCGAACCTACAACAAAGTACATGTATAGAAAACTGCCCGAGTGACTTTCTAAGGCAGTGCTCCATTACAATATATAGGGACCATTTCGTAGACGTACCCGGCCGGGAACGTATATTTGTTCTACCTGTACAGATGCATACAATGAAGTACTATTATATACATGTAAATACATATGACGTCGTCCTTTGACATGTACATTTGTATGTGAGGGAGAGGGGTGTAGTTGGTCTTTGTTGCATTATAATTAACAGCAACATGTAGTATAAGGCCTACAGTATGTATTAAAATTTTAGATAAATGCTGATTACACAAGTTTAGACGACGATATCTGCTTCCCATAGATGTCACTGATATATATATATATATGTAGCGGGATTGGACTGGGTCGATCATCGGTGACCGGGTGGCTCAGTCGGTGGAGCACTCGGCTAGTATTCTGAGGGTCCCGGGTTCGAGTCCCGGTCTGGCCGCTACATTTTCTCCTCTCCTGTTACAAAATTGGCGCCCAACTAAATAACCCACGGTGGTGGTGTTTGGAAGGGTCTCGTGTGTCTTCGAGGGCGAAGACTTCGAGAAAGGAGGGAGGAGTGTAGCGGGATTGGACTGGGTCGATCATCGGTGACCGGGTGGCTCAGTCGGTGGAGCACTCGGCTAGTATTCTGAGGGTCCCGGGTTCGAGTCCCGGTCTGGCCGCTACATTTTCTCCTCTCCTGTTACATATATAATGCCCATAAAAAAGTTTCTCATCGTCGAACAAAAAGACATGTACATAGTTGGATTCAGTCCGCAGTACAGACAGCAACAATATTAACAGTACATAGTACTGTCATACGAGTCGACAGGGACACACATATGTGTATTATTATTGATCTTTATCAGTTCCGTAAGGAGCAACAATTTAAAAGGACTAACCATAGACTAGCCTAATAAGCTTACAATTAGTAATATTACGTGTCTAGCTAATACCATACATAATCAATGCACAGGAGTTTGAATTTCTGTCAATAATATATAGTAAAATTATATAAGAAATACCCCTTTGTAGTATATAGTGGTATTTTTTTTAATATAATTTTACTATATATTATTGACAGAACGTCAAACTCCTGTGATCAATATGTGCCCTGTGTTTATAACGTTACACTACTGGCAGGCGACCAGTTCTCGCCATCGCATCTGTATCTCTATGCAGCCTTCTTCTGATAAAAGACACTTTCAAGCTGATTTCCATAAAAAATTGTCCAAAAATTCGTTTGTGATTATATTAATTATGCGATGGCGAGAGTTGGTACTTCAGCGAGAACTGGTCAACAGTAGGCCCTACGTAAACTTTAGATCTGCTTTGATATAATACTGTACCATGCCTTGAAAAAATCACCCTCGTCTCGTCCGATATTCACGATCCATCTCCTTCTTCTTATTTCGTTTTTCGGAAAAAGATGAAACGATACAGGCTGACATTTCCTTGAATCGTTACTGCACAGTGGTACACAACAGTGCTTGGCGGCCATGTTTGCACTGGTAGGTGGCGCTGGTGGTGCGCCCACGGAGTACGGTTAACCATGACGCGCGAGAAAGGAGTATTAGTGGGTACAGTTGTTCTCACAGGCGTGGTTATAACAGCGACTCATGGTACCTGACACAAACAAACACTACAGTAGACAAGTGAACAGCAACTTGACTATCTCAGACATTCAATCAAACCTCTAACGAGGAGAAGGCATTAAATACTGAGAACCTAGCATTAAAGAGAGTGTCTTTGTTTATAAATGAAATTAGTACTCAAAACATCCATGAAACAAATTATTAAAAACGTGACTAACAATTATTGGCGTCCTCAGCCACGACTGTTATCCCCATTGGCTGTCGCTCCAGGTTCTTTTTCATCCAGAATATACTGCTGCCATCATACTTATTGGATCTCATCACGGCACGACGGATCCAGTCAGTCCAGTAGATGTACTGTCCATACACAGCTAGGCTGAAAGGGTGCTCGGGCTTAGCCTTCACCACGACCTAATAACAAATGTCAAGGTCAAGTTAAATATAAAACAGGGTGAAGGAGTGCTCAGCATAGCCTTCACCACGACCTAACAACAAAGGTCAAGGTCAAGTTAAATATAGAACAGGGTGAAAGGGTGCCCAGGCATAGCCTTCACCACGACATAACAACAAAGGTCAAGGGCGATTTAGAAACCACCATATTATAACAAAGATTACAATCATTTTAAATATAGAAACACTTCATCTGTAATTGTATAAGCAATATTTAGTTGTATCATAATATGTTCAATATTTTACTTGAAATGAAGATACTGACATATACATTCCTACTTGATACACCTAAGATATTGAGGCGTGGTTCTAATCCCATAAAAATAATATTACAATAGCTTTTACATACTATTGATTTAAACTAAAATTAAATGGGGGTACCATTCCTCCACTGCTCTTTATCATGCAACACTAGACTCACCTTCCTATTTTTGCCGTCAAAGTCACATCTCTCGACTTTGTCGAGTCTGGCATCAGACCAGTATAGCTGTTGTTCTATGTGGTCAATGGTTAGTCCGTTGGGGGTCCAAATCTCTTCGGTGATGATAGACTCGGGTTTGTAGCCATTGAGGAAGGAACGCTGGATCTTAGGCTGTTCATCATGCCAGTTTGTCCAAAACATACGACTAAAACAACAAACACATATTGATCTATAGTCTTAAACATACGACTAAAACAACAAACACGTGTTTACCTATAGCCCAAAACATACGACTAAAACAACAAACACATATTGATCTATAGTCTTAAATGTCGTATTCCCATTTGGGATGTTTTCAGATTCTAATTAGTCGTGATTAAACACATGTCAAAGCTGGTGTCCGCTTGCTTTTTATTCCACTCTTTGCGCATGCTCAGGGAGCATACTATATTTCAAGTATACCGAGGGAGCATTTATGAATTGTTATCAAATGATACAAACACTACATCCCTCCTTTTCCAGAAAAATAACTTTACCCTTCACAATTCTCATATTGGTTATGAACCATTAACCTTGAACACCTAAAACTTCAAAACTTATTTTTAAACAGTCTTTGAAAACAAACTGAAAATATAACACTGCTTTTAGCAACACAATACTAATATACGTGTAAATGTATCAAGTAAGATTAATAACTTTTAACCAAGTTCATGTTATGGTCACTTCAAAGTCTTTGAACCTCGACGGAAGTCTTGTAGACCTCACTGGGCGCTCATAGGGTGCTGCACGATCTTCGCGAGGTGTTGCACGATCTTCGCGAGGTGTTGCACGATCATCGCGAGGTGTTGCACAATCATCGCCGGGTATTACACAGTCTTGGTGCGATGTTGCCCGATTCTCAATCTCAATTGGAGCGCGCATCTCTGTCGCGTTGTATTCCCTATGAATATTGGGCTGCTCTTGAGTCTCACCAACATCCTTCTCGCGCTCATGGTACCTTTTCACTTTTGTAATGTTTCTACGGTATTGTACATCATCGTTTCCGACAACTACCATGTTACCTGACCTGGTAACAACTTTATATGGTTCCTCCTCAAATGTTGGAGTTAGTTTATTTTGTCTCTCCTGCTTTAGAAGAACAGTGTCTCCAGCGTTAACATCACTTCTAACTTTAGCATTTCGCGTTCTGTCCGCATATATTTTACTTTTTCCTTTTTGTTCACTGTCGCGATCGCGTACATTGATATCCTCTCCTGGATACTCCTCAATTCCTGGTAAACGCGTCCTCAACTTGCGCTTGAATAACAGTTCAGCTGGACTCACACCATTAACAGAATGAGGTGTTGTTCTGTAACACATCAAATATTTGTCCATCTCCTCTCTCCAGTCTCTTTTCTCTATCTGGGCTGTCCTTACTCTTTTTAGTAGAGACCGATTTTGCCTCTCTACCTCCCCATTAGCTTGCGGCCAAAGGGGCGTAACTCTTCTGTGCTCAATCCCCTGTTCTGCCAGGTAATCAGCAAACAATCCACTGACAAATTGTGGTCCGTTGTCTGTAGTTATAGAGACTGGTAATCCATGAATCATGAATATTTGTTTCAAGCTCCGGATGATCCTTTCCGTAGTTGTCGTCCTCATGGTGTGGACCTCATAATATCGACTGTAATAGTCTACAACCACAAACAAGTAATCTCCAGATGGGAGCGACATGAGATCTGCTGATACGTGTTGCCATGGGCCAGTAGGTAGTTCTGTTGGTTTCATTGGTTCAGGTGCTTGAGGCATACCAACTACTTGACATGCATGACATGTTTTACAAAATCTTTCCACATCTTTGTCTATTCCTGGCCACCATACCTTAGTACGGAGAAGTCGTTTCATACAAACTACACCAGGGTGTCCTTCATGCGCGATCTCTAGTATCTTATTGGACAGACTGGTTGGAATTAAAATCCTGGTGCCGCGCAATACGAGTTTTCCTATAACACACAGCTCATCTTTGATAGGTAGATAGTGTTTGTTCTCCAACTTGTGCCACTGATTGTTCTGTAAACATTTCCTCACATCGATCAATTCCGGATCTACTGCAGACGCTTCCTCTATTTCACGAGTAGTCATAGCTCTAGGTGTTGCAGTCTTGGCCACAAATCTCACATATTCATCATCATCACCTGCTGTGAAACTATCCTCAAGGTTACCAGAGTTGTCTCCCTTGGACTTGTCGCTAATCAGCCTTGACAAACTATCTGCTATGTTTTTGGACCCAGGTATGTACTTCACAGTGTAATGGTAGGGTTGAAGTCTCAGAACCCAACGGTGTATACGAGCACTTGCCTTGACAACAGATGTAGCAGAATAAATGCATTCCAGTGGTTTATGGTCTGTGTGTAGTTCAAATTCTGTACCATACAAGTACATGTGTAGCCGCTCACATGCCCAAACTATTCCGAGAGCTTCTCGTTCCGTCTGAGAATATCTACGCTCTGTGTTGGTCAAGCTCTTACTGATGTAGCATATAACGCGATGCTCACCATTTATTTCCTGCACAAGGACAGCGCCCAATCCGACAGGACTGGCATCAGTGACTAAGATAGTCTTGGCTTTACGGTCAAAGTACCCCAAGGTCTTGGTATTAGCTAATCTAGCTTTCAACTCTCTAAACGCAGTTTCCTGTGCGCTTTGCCATACAAATGGTTCACTTTTCTTGGTGAGCCTACTAAGTGGTTCAGCCACTGTAGACAAATCAGGGATAAACCTTCCCACATAGTTCACTAGTCCGAGAAAACTTCTTACCTCGGCTGGACTGTTTGGCTGTCTAGTCTCAATCACTGCTCTGACCTTTTCCTCGTCTGGACCAATTCCTCTGGCTGATAACAAATGTCCCATAAACATCAACTCTGTCATACGGAACTCACATTTGTCTCTATTCAAGGTCAAACCTTTTTCCTGAATTGTCTGGAGTAGAGCCTCTAATCTTGCATCGTGTTCCTCAACTGTAGGAGCATGTACAATAATATCATCAAAGATATTGCGTACCCCAGCACATCCATGTATGGATGCTGAATGACACGTTGGTACATTTCAGGTGCACAAGAAATCCCAAACATGAGTCTCTTATAGCGATAAAGCCCTTGGTGAGTAACAAATGTAGTAATCAACCTGGACGCTTCACTAAGTTCAAGTTGATGGAATGCCCACTTAATGTCCAACTTGCTGAACACTGTACTTTGGTTCAAATCATACAGTACCTCTTCTACTGTAGGTATAGGGTGTCGTTCTCTGATGATCGCCTCATTTGCTCTTCTCATATCAACACACAGACGAATATCAGACTGACCTTTTGGAACAACCACGACTGGAGAAACCCAGGGAGTGGGGCCTTCAGCTTTCTCAATCACATCAAGTTTCTCAAGTTCCTCAAGTTTGGCTTCCAGTTTATCTCTGAGTGCAAACGGTATCCTCCGCATATTCTGTGCTACTGGTTTAACTGTCTCATCAATAGGAATGTCTAGTTGAAAAGATTTCAGTTTCCCAAGGCCACTGAAGCACGATTTGTATTTCTGTACAAGTTCATCAGGCACTAATTGTTGTACCGTGTTTACATTATTGACACCAATTTTCAACACACCCAGTTCAGTTGCCGTCTTGTAACCCAGCAGGGCTTGACCTTTCTCTTTCACTACGGTGAATTCTGCGCTTATAAGAGCGCAGCTCTCTGCGCGGCCGAAGGCCGCGTAGAGCGAAGCTCTACTAACCATAACACGTGTGTGAGCATATAGAATCCAATACATTCCAGTACCCCTTGGACTTTGAAATCGTGTCCCGCGGGAAAAGTCTCGCGCCTCCATGCAGGCAGCCATGTTTTAATTCTCGTTATCAGCACGACGGGATTTGAAACTTTCTCTTTACCATCAGGATACACTTTGAAATTACTGTAAGTAGTTTTAGATAACTACACAAAGACAATAACGACACAATAAATGTACTAGTCAAAATGGTGTACTGTCTGTGTGTTGTCTAGACTGGTTCCCGCCTCAGTTACCTCCCTTGCGTACGCTTCACTGAGCGGAGCGCAGCCTGGCGGAGAGTAGAGAACTAAGGGAAGGGAACCAGTCTATGTGTTGTCAAGCGCACGGCACCGCCAACCGTGACGTCAGGAAGCTTGGTGCCAAAGATGACGGCACATATTCCCGCGTAATTTTGATACATGGCATGTTGCCAAGTTTTCCGCATTGGAGAGAAACAAGATCGAAAAAAATGAAATAATCCAGTTGAATATTTCTTTTTGACCTGTATATGACGACTGCTAGACACAAATATTGAAGAATAGCATTTACTAAAAATTAATGATCGGACTACAAGTTTAAACAGTTTTAATCTCATTCTGAGGTTATAATCCTAACTACTATATTTACATTTTTTATATGTAGCTGCGCTCTTCTGAGGCTTTGCCTTAAATTCATATTAGACCTACCGTTGTTACCCACTGAGATTGTTATGAGACTTGTGCACGAAACATCCCATTACGTCCATGGATTTCTCACTTCCGTACACGTAGAGTTTCTTTTCAGATTTTCTCGACACACAGTCTACATGTTTGGTTTTCAAATTTTCCCATAGCTGTTTATTTATAACGTTACAGCTGGAACCAGAGTCAATAATCATAGGCACGTCATGTATCCCTCCAATGCTGACTGGAACTGTGGGTTGTTTACAATCGTCACCAACTGAAAAAGCATAGTCATCATCACTTGTTTCAACTAAACGTACCTTTTGTTTGCTTGGTGTCTTTCCTTTGTGTTTTGGTGTTCCCTGGTACGCTTCGGGTTTAGTCTTGCACATTTTTGAGAAATGTCCTATCTTGTGACACTTGAAACATTCCTTATCCTTCGCAGAACACGAGTCAGACTTCTGCAAGTGTGCATTATATATTACTTCCACAACGATAACATTGCTTCCGGTTTCCGGTTTGGCGATCAGGATCACTCCGACGCTTGCTAGTTTGGTGCACTCGATTGACCTGCTCACCACGTGGTGTAGTACCTTCAATACTAACGGCCTGTTTTTCACTAGTTTCCATCGCTCTAGCTACCGCCTGTAATTGGTCTAAAGTCAGATTTCTCCCTTTTTCCAAGTAATTTCCGCCTTAGATTGTGAGATAAACATTTTTCTATTACCTGATCCCGGATTTGCTCGTTGACATCAATAAAATCACAGAACTCCGCTTTTTGACGCAATCGTGTTATTAATTGATCAATTGTCTCTGAGGGCTGCTGTGAAATATTTCTGAATAAATGTCTCTCAAAAGGAACATTGACTTGGGGGGTGAAATACTGGTCTAGCTGATCTAACGCCACCGAATAAACAGTTTGTGTGGTCCCTGGAGTTACATTAGGGAACGTGTAAATATGTCTAAACAGTTTGTGTGGTCCCTGGAGTTACATTAGGGAACGTGTAAATATGTCTAAACAGTTTGTGTGGTCCCTGGAGTTACATTAGGGAACGTGTAAATATGTCTAAACAGTTTGTGTGGTCCCTGGAGTTACATTAGGGAACGTGTAAATATGTCTTGCATCTGCATTCCTCCGCAATGCAATAATAACGCTTTCTTCTGTTCAGGATCTGTAACCTCTTTACCTGTCACGAACAGTTCAAATGCCCTACGCCATTTTTTCCATCTTGCACCGATTGACGTTGGTTCACCATGACACTCAAACTGGGGAATCCATCCGATATCCGCATAATGACAGACGCCGCCATTTCAAAATGTGTCCCTTAAACAAATAGGGATCCCATCCTCGTCGCCATATGTTGTATTCCCATTTGGGATGTTTTCAGATTCTAATTTAAGTCGTGATTAAACACATGTCAAAGCTGGTGTCCGCTTGCTTTTTATTCCACTCTTTGCGCATGCTCAGGGAGCATACTATATTTCAAGTATACCGAGGGAGCATTTATGAATTGTTATCAAATGATACAAACACTACATTAAACATACGACTAAAACAACAAACACGTGTTTACCTATAGCCCAAAACATACGACTAAAACAACAAACATGTGTTTACCTATAGTCCAAAACACACATCTAAAACAACAAACATGTGTTTACCTATAGTCCAAAACATATCATATATAGTGATTTAAACAACTCACAAGTGTTTACCTATAGTCCAAAACATACGACTAAAACAACAAACAAGTGTTTACCTATAGTCCAAAACATACGACTAAAACAACAAACATGTGTTTACCTATAGCCCAAAACATACGACTAAAACAACAAACATGTGTTTACCTATAGTTCAAAACATACGACTAAAACAACAAACATGTGTTTACCTATAGTCCAAAACATACGACTAAAACAACAAACATGTGTTTACCTTATAGTCCAAAACATACGACTAAAACAACAAACATGTGTTTACCTATAGCCCAAAACATACGACTAAAACAACAAACATGTTTTACCTATAGCCCAAAAACATACGACTAAAACAATGTGTTCAAACATGTGTTTACCTATAGCCCAAAAACATACGACTAAAACAACAAACATGTGTTTACCTATAGTCCAAAACATACGACTAAAACAACAAACATGTGTTTACCTATAGCCCAAAACATACGACTAAAACAACAAACACAAGTTTACCTATAGTCCAAAAACATCCGATTAAAACAACAAATATGTGTTTACCTATTGTCCAATAAATACATCTAAAACAACAATCACGAGTTTACCTATAGTCCAAAACATACATCTAAAACAACAAACACGAGTTTACCTATAGTCCAAAACATACGATGAATACAACAAACACGTGTTTACCTATAGTCCAAAACATACGGTAAACAACAAACACGAGTTTACCTATAGTCCAAAACATACATTAAAACAACAAACATGTGTTTACCTATAGTCCAAAACATACGACTAAAACAACAAACATGTGTTTACCTATAGTCCAAAACATACGACTAAAACAACAAACACGAGTTTACTTATAGTCCAAAACATACGACTTAAACAACAAACATGTGTTTACCTATAGTCCAAAACATACGGTAAACAACAAACACGAGTTTACCTATAGTCCAAAACATACGGTAAACAACAAACACGAGTTTACCTATAGTCCAAAACATACATTAAAACAACAAACATGTGTTTACCTATAGTCCAAAACATACGACTAAAACAACAAACGTGTTTACCTATAGTCCAAAACATAAATCTAAAACAACAAACACGAGTTTACCTATAGTCCAAAACATACGACTTAAACAACAAACATGTGTTTACCTATAGTCCAAAACATACGACTAAAACAACAAACATGTGTTTACCTATAGCCCAAAAACATACGACTAAAACAACAAACATGTGTTTACCTATAGCCCAAAAACATACGACTAAAACAACAAAAACGATTTTACCTATAGTCCCAAACATACGATTAATACAACAAACATGTGTTTAGCTATAGTCCAAAGCGTACGGCAAACAACAAAACACAAGTTTACCTATAGTCCAAAACATACTGATAAAACAACAAACACGAGTTTACCTATAGTCCAAAACATACGACTTAAACAACAAACATGTGTTTACCTATAGTCCAAAACATACGGTAAACAACAAACACGAGTTTACCTATAGTCCAAAACATACGGTAAACAACAAACACGAGTTTACCTATAGTCCAAAACATACATTAAAACAACAAACATGTGTTTACCTATAGTCCAAAACATACGACTAAAACAACAAACATGTGTTTACCTATAGTCCAAAACATACATCTAAAACAACAAACACGAGTTTACCTATAGTCCAAAACATACGACTTAAACAACAAACATGTGTTTACCTATAGTCCAAAACATACGACTAAAACAACAAACATGTGTTTACCTATAGCCTAAAAACATACGACTAAAACAACAAACATGTGTTTACCTATAGTCCAAAACATACGACTAAAACAACAAACATGTGTTTACCTATAGCCCAAAACATACGACTAAAACAACAAACATGTGTTTACCTATAGTTCAAAACATACGACTAAAACAACAAACATGTGTTTACCTATAGTCCAAAACATACGACTAAAACAACAAACATGTGTTTACCTATAGTTCAAAACATACGACTAAAACAACAAACATGTGTTTACCTATAGTCCAAAACATACGACTAAAACAACAAACATGTGTTTACCTATAGCCCAAAAACATACGACTAAGACAATGTGTTCAAACATGTGTTTACCTATAGCCCAAAAACATACGACTAAAACAACAAACATGTGTTTACCTATAGTCCAAAACATACGACTAAAACAACAAACATGTGTTTACCTATAGCCCAAAACATACGACTAAAACAACAAACACAAGTTTACCTATAGTCCAAAACATCCGATTAAAACAACAAATATGTGTTTACCTATTGTCCAATAAATACATCTAAAACAACAATCACGAGTTTACCTATAGTCCAAAACATACATCTAAAACAACAAACACGAGTTTACCTATAGTCCAAAACATACGATGAATACAACAAACACGTGTTTACCTATAGTCCAAAACATACGGTAAACAACAAACACGAGTTTACCTATAGTCCAAAACATACATTAAAACAACAAACATGTGTTTACCTATAGTCCAAAACATACGACTAAAACAACAAACATGTGTTTACCTATAGTCCAAAACATACGACTAAAAAACAAACACGAGTTTACCTATAGTCCAAAACATACGACTTAAACAACAAACATGTGTTTACCTATAGTCCAAAACATACGGTAAACAACAAACACGAGTTTACCTATAGTCCAAAACATACGGTAAACAACAAACACGAGTTTACCTATAGTCCAAAACATACATTAAAACAACAAACATGTGTTTACCTATAGTCCAAAACATACGACTAAAACAACAAACATGTGTTTACCTATAGTCCAAAACATACATCTAAAACAACAAACACGAGTTTACCTATAGTCCAAAACATACGACTTAAACAACAAACATGTGTTTACCTATAGTCCAAAACATACGACTAAAACAACAAACATGTGTTTACCTATAGCCCAAAAACATACGACTAAAACAACAAACATGTGTTTACCTATAGCCCAAAAACATACGACTAAAACAACAAAAACGATTTTACCTATAGTCCCAAACATACGATTAATACAACAAACATGTGTTTAGCTATAGTCCAAAGCGTACGGCAAACAACAAACACAAGTTTACCTATAGTCCAAAACATACGATAAAACAACAAACACGAGTTTACCTATAGTCCGAAACATACGATAAAACAACAAACATGTGTTTACCTATAGTCCAAAACATACGACTAAAACAACAAAAAAGTGTTTACCTATAGTCCAAAACATATGATTAAAACAACAAACATGTGTTTACCTATAGTCCAAAACATACGGTAAACAACAAACACGAGTTTACCTATAGTCCAAAACATCAGACTAAAACAACAAACAAAAGTGTACCTATAAATTCCTTATTTTTCTAAATTTCAAGTAAAAAAGGCATTACAGTGTATCAAATCATTCCTGATTCATTCAAAAGCAACATTATGACACAAGGTCAGGGACCAGAGAATATATGGGTGAAAAGATTACCGTTACCTATACAAACCCTCGTCTCTAAGACGACCGATTACCTAAACTTATCCTTGTCTCTATGAAAACTGGTTACCTATACAAATCCTTGTCTCTATGACGACCAGATCGTTACCTATACTTGTCTTCGTCTCTATGACAACCGTTTACCTATACGTACAATCTAATTAAAATTAGACTTGTAATTCCGCTCCCACTACGATATTCTAAGTTACGCTTCAATACATGTACACTACGACATTCTAAGTTACGCTTCAATACATGTATTGAAGCGTAACGTAGAGTATCGTAGTGGGAGCGGAATTACAAGTCTAATTTTAATTAGATTGAGTAATTCCGCTCCCACTACGATATTCTACGTTACGCTTCAATACATGTATTGAATCGTAACGTAGAGTATCGAAGTGGCAGTGGAATTACAAGTCTAATTTTAATTAGATTGAGTACCCCAATAACTTAAGGCAATTCTTACCTTTTCTTCTTCAATTCTATCTTTGCTGTTGAAAAGCTCTTCTATAAACTTGGCAACTGTTTTACGTACACTGAAATAAAAACATATAGCGTGATTCTGTAAAATTAGCACATCACAGAGTTTACTTCCCTTTGATGAAGGTAAATACTGTGACGTCATTAGTTTATGACGTGTTTTTTTATTTTTAAAACATGACGTTGTCTAATGCCTTTGTTACCCTTCACTATATTACACATTGTATTGTTTGCCTATTCCACAGTTCCAGGTCATACCTTACTGCCTATTATGCAATTAAAGCATGTGTCTGATGTCTATAGCTTGATTAATTGATCACAGAAAATAATATTGACCGACGATGTTTTCGGTGTCGAATCCAGATACATTAATTGTTTTATTACCTACAAAGTTTTATGTAGATCTACAAAAAAAACATTTTTAAACTTAATAATTATTTCCACAACTTCTTCGAACGTTTTAAAACACAGTATAAAATGAGTTTTTATAATGCATTTTCATGGTAAGGCATGTTTTCAGTTCCATAGATGAAGCTTGTAGAGTTATTTTACCAGTGGTACCAGATGATTCATATAATGCTGACGACCCCTGCGAGTTTCAGTCGAAATTGACGGAACTGTCTTACTTTCTATACAGAATTCTGATGAAAAATCTTTATGAAAATTGCTAAGATGTATGTGCTGTGTAAGGTTAGAATCGATCATAACCATATTGTTTAAGCGTACACAAATACTGCCGTTTACCAAGCGAAATCATTATAGATTGACGTCACGTTACGTGTAGCACGCACCAATATACATGCATATATATATACATATATACATTTGTATTCACACACTTAAGGCAATGCCAGTATTTATAAACCATCACGTGACACGCTTCTGACTAATCAGAAAAGATGTTACATATTCAAAAACTGATCAATTCCCATATACTGTTGAGAAATCTTAGATATATTTACCATTTCAACCCGTGAAATGGGAAGTAGAAGAGTAGGTGTTTACCAACATAACCAGGCGTGCCAACAACCTCGGAGATCTGGAATCAACGGTTTGTATTAACACATAGGCTATCAGTGGGATATACATTAAGACACATATTTGTGTTTATTATTTCATTATCACTTATTGCAACATGACTTTTATGTGTACACTTATGGCAATTTTCTGTATTTCGCTGTGATATTATGATTTTACTTTGTGATTTGATAATTTATTCTGTGATATGATTGACTATTTCTGTGATATGTTTTATTTCATTTTTTTTATAATTACTTTATGTATATTACTATGCTGTAAATACTGTACATTTTATGTGTTCGTCCACATGACAGAAGATTCCTTGACTCAATGTGCAATCGAATGAAAGTACAATCTTTTATTATTATTATCAAAACATTTAAAAACCATATCGACACATTGTAAATGGAAAATATCGTCCAGTAATAAACTGCAATCAAGATTACTATCATATATTTAGCAATTTTTAACCTTTCCCATAATAGAAGTTCTCCACCGGTTTTTTTAATTTTTTTATTGATATCTAGAATTTTTTCTCTTATCATTGTTATTATATTTTCATTTTTTATTTTGATTTTTGATTTTTATTTACTTATCTATATATATTTATTTTTTCTCTACTTTGTTTGGCATTTATTTAATTTTTATTATTTTGTTTTGTAACTTATTGATTCATTACTCAATTTGAATATCAATTACTATATGCATGAGGTGATCATGCTATTGTATCACACTTTTGTTTAAATATTGTCCATTGGTGATTACTTCCTTTCGTTTAATTTGAATTATTTCTCCGAACGTCCTATATATTAATATCAAGGATCATGTGGGCTATGTGTAAACGTCTGTATGATTTTTGATTGCGGTGTATTCACGTTGTGTCTCTTTGAAAAAGTGAAATTCTTGCTATTATAATAGTGCTATCTCACTGAAGCATACCTTCAGAGACATCGAGCAGCACACTCCACACGGTCATAGTTAACACGGTGTATATGTTGAAAAATAAGAAGGCGAAACATACCTTGGCTAACCATGTCTTCACATACTTTGTCTCAGCCGTTCCGAGATTGACATATCCCTATGCAAAACACAAATTGTAATCACAAACTGAATAATAAACATAGTGAATATATCAATTCATCACCATAAACATGTAATATAAACATCTTCTGGTTTTAAGAGTTTAAACGACTGTTATTCTGTATTTGCATATTAGAGTTATCTCTCATTGCGGGTTGGTATTGATTGTGACGTCATGCAAGAGTAATGTCATATTTTTGAGATAACAATGTGAATAATGACGTCATAATGGATTCCTACTCATAAGGGAGGTAATATCCAAGGACGGAATAAAGTATAGCAAGGACAATATAGGTTTTTGCCGTTTTGACCCCATTCGCTAAAATAATACATGCAGTAGTGCGTGAATGAATTGTTGGTTTTCATCCATACACAAACTGAAGATGCAGACCTCAGTGAAGTCAACAGTTTTTTGTCAAAATAGGATTTCATACCCTAAAATAAAATGAAGAAAGACATATGACATTGTGCTCATTTTTGAGCTATTAATAGTCAATCAAAGATACGAAATTGACAAAACATTGGATTTTATGGGAATTTTACCGGTTTAACCATAAACACCATATATTAAAACCATATTTTTCTAATAAGGTGTTTGATATATATGGATGTTTGGACTTCTTTAGAAATATAGCAGTTATGATAAATAAGACTCATGTTTTTCTGCGAATAACAACATAACAGACAAAATTGTGGTATTGAGCATTTCAATAGTTTGCATATTAACAGGAAATAGGCTGCTCTTTCTAAATAAGGCAGAAAAAAGGTAAGGGTCCGTGTGCTTACAGTTTTGCCCCATTTTAAGTATTTATTTAAATTATTTATTATTTTAAATTTTATATTTATCTTATTTGTTTATCTTTTAATTACCTGAGGATTTGTGTTGTTATCAAAGCTATTTGTTGATGCCTTCATAAAGTAAGCTGAAACAAAATCTTCTTTGGCGGTTTGTTGTGCCCTTTTGGAAAGCAGTTCTGAACAAAAATAAAATATGTAATTTTAAAAAAATTAAACACAAATATATAGTGGATATTCATTATGTCTTGATGAATACCAGTTATATTTCATCGCGTGAGGTGGAACTTTGATATTTTGCACGAGTGCGAAGCATTGGTTACATTTGTTTTCTCGCTTCCATTTAGAGAAGACCATCACTACTAGTTCCACCAAAGGTTAATTCGCAATTGTATTGTAAATAAAAAAAAACATGTAGTTAATTGCTCTTGCGATTGTTACGTCGTGTTTTTGCGAGCATAACGACTTCTTTGTACACAAAAATATAACGTCACTTTTGTGTACAAACAATGACGTAACAATCAAAGTTATATTTTTACTGTCAATTCTGAATTCCGATTTGTCAAGAGCTAGGGAAATTTTTTCACTGGAGTGAAATATGTCGCTTTGATGTTCACTGTAAAACCTTATATTTCACTGCGAAAATTGGAATATATTGTATTATCTGATTATCCATTAAAGTTGTTTGGTCTATCACTTTCGCTTTTTTGTCATAGTGAAAACTCTTTAAGTGTTATACAGAATTTTCTCCGTCTGTCCGAGGTTTAAATTTTCTTATTTTACCACTTTTTATAAAGTTGCAGCACTGGAAGTGTTTTTTAATTATAAAAGCAGAAACATATATACATAGAGATTGGAAACTCCTTCTTTGTCTTTGTTAACAGGCAGCGGGACCTCCGGTTTATAGGCATTTTGCCTTGGCTAACTACTTTTAAGTGTATTCTTTTAAACATGATATTTTTGCATCAATACAAAGTTTAAACATTATATCATGGTTTGATGTGACCAGTTTTTCCAATTGATGTTATTTAATATGATTTTTGAA
The DNA here is from genome assembly GCF_041381155.1 of Argopecten irradians. Classification (NCBI taxonomy): domain Eukaryota; kingdom Metazoa; phylum Mollusca; class Bivalvia; order Pectinida; family Pectinidae; genus Argopecten; species Argopecten irradians. Next base: position 19,832,996 of record NC_091149.1, on the reverse strand, counting down.
AGCATGAAAATCGGCAATTTTACCTGGTTTTTCGAAAATCAGACATTCAAAACCGGAAGTGCATTTTGTTTTATTAATATATAAGTTAAAATATTATTTTTTCTTTCCAAAATCGTACTCAAACCATCTGAAAATTACTGAACTTTTATAACATTTCAAAGTTATTCTGCTGTATTTAACTATTTAAAAGTTTATCTAAAAACCCCTAAGCACATACAGAGGTACATCTGCCGATCGTAAAAAATGGCGGAGTTGCCAATCTCTATGTATATATGTTTCTGATAAAAATAAAACAATCTTTTTACATGTACACATTTAAAATAACTCGAAAATATCCGACCTGTTCCGATCTATTCCGATCTGTACCGGTATTGCCGATATTGAGCACGTGATACGGCTCGGGAGGTTCCGATCTATACGGGTATCGCCGATGTCGGTCACGTGATGCAACTCGGTTGAAAGTTTGAAACATGGCGTTGACTGTGGCGGTTCTTTCAAAACGTGTGATATTTCATGCGACATTTACCGCTATGTCAATAGTATATTGGTGTTTTCATGGATCTAAACCATCATATATAAGCATTCATATTCACATATTGTACGCTTTTTGAGAGGTGATGGTGAAATTTACAAGAAATACAACTTTAAATCAGACAGGATCATACTTATTGTTAGAAATCGGCGGTAAAGGTGGCTATTATAAGCTTTCCTGACGGGGAAACGTGATATATTGTACATCAATGAGCCTCAGCGTCCAATGACGTGTTATTAACATGGTGGACCTTGTAGTTTATGTGTATTGATAATACGTTAATTATTATTCTATGCTACGCTAAGATACGTACTTCTACTATGTTAAAGGGACATTTCAGTCTAAATTTGCATATCTAGCGGAAACAAACCAGTTCTTATTGAAGTTATAGTAGTTGGTATTACTCTGACATGCAAGAAAAGACCATTGTGTTAAAATGTGCGAGAAATGTCCAAATTCTCTCATTGTTCGTCATTACAAATTGTGGTCCGACGTCTTGTATGCCGAACCCTGGCCCTTATCAGTGGAGTAATGCAACTTTTGTCTAGAACTACTCAGACACTCCTTCAGACAAATCTCTGCTACAAAGGACACATACAAATATTCATTTTTCCCACAAACAATAACACAATGGAATCTCCTCCCTGTAGCAGCAGTACAATGCACTACACTCGAGGACTTCAAGGCACATATTTCCAACCTAGCCCTTGAAGCCCTCACGCATTACTTCTGCACACACCTTTTATCTATATACTAAAAAAATAAAAAAAAAAAAAAAAAAAAAACACAAATTCAATCCTTTCACACCCTTGCACCCCTACAGGTCACCGTGACATAATCGTCATATCTTGACGGCGTCACGTAAACAGAAGAAGAATAAGAAGAAATCGCTCTTACAGCAGTGTGTATTTTAAGTACTAATTGTAATAATTGGTTCGTTACTATGGCAACCGAGACTTTTGAAAAGGATACCAAATATTATGTCAGATATGCCTTAAATCCATTATATCTCTATTTCACCGAAATATCCGTCGTTATCCGTCAAAAGTAATAAGTCATTCTTATCAGATTAGTGAACGCATTATGTAAATAATTCACAAAACATTATAAATGCATCTTTTTTACATTAGCTTGTTACAACTACTATTTTATATATGTATATCACTTCACCAAGTTCAGATGGATTATAATTGGCATTCAAAACGTAACCATTATGACGTCAACTTATAACCGTCAAAATAGCTGTTCCTTCTTATGGATTAAATAATAATTAATAAAACGTTTGTTTGTGCGAACCTTACCAACTTTTTAATGTATACCTATAAATTGAGGAAATAATGTAAATATAGCATTACTTTTTAGGAAATCTATGGTCTCTATAGATGTCGTATTGTGCGCTAAATTCAATATAACATGACTATTATGTTCCTATTGTTTAGATTTTGATCACATAATCCGTCGGATATCCTGTGTAATGCTTTGTTTATGTTACTAGTGCAATATAACCTGGAGTGCTTTTCATTGGATGGAAATACATTTAGGACGTGGTGACAAAATGGCGGCCTCTGCTTGATTTTTGCCTGACATGTTGACGTTGAAATTATTCGAAATATAGGTTGTCGTAGTTATGTGATAGGCATATCATTTATGTCTGTTCATTTCATACGATATTTGATAAAACTTGTCTTAACGTTTTAATGTTTGGTTGCCAAATGCTCACAATAATACAAACGTCTTAAGACTCGCTTTTTATAAATACATATGAAATTATCAATCATAAAAAACCTTATATATATCTTACCTGTTTGGCACGCCAAAATCAAACTAATCTAGGAACGTTTACGCCATTCTTTAAATTCGATTGAAAGACAATTTTAAAGTGACGCACCTTTTTTAGAACATTCTGTCGCCATTTTTTTCAATGTATTTCCATTACTGATCGCAACTTGTCCGACAAAGTTTTGCCACAACTGATTATTTCCTGCCACGATTGTTTGTAATTAAGTCTACTACGAAACCTGCCTTTAACCCTTAGTGTCCAAGTAATTAACACTTATTAATACTTAAAAAATAGCTTAGATAGGATAAGCTAAATAAAAGGTAAATTTGGAGTACAACTGCTGCGTTATGCGTATTTAAATCAATTGGGGTTTCTGTATGTTATATGGAAAGTCATACAAAATCATATTTGGTCATGATTTTTTTCCAACTGAAAAATTCTCGGAAAGTGGAGTTCTATGTTAATTTGTGCATTAGCTCGTCTTACATACAATATGAGACAGTCCCATAGAGTGTGGACTCGTGTCAACACACCATTTTCCAAAACGTGGCCCCTATAGCAGGTGTGAACCTATACTATTCCGTAACAAATATATTCATATTTACAGGGGATGAAGACATGTGCTCGGAGCCGGAAAATGAATTCCGAGGTCGTATAGCTCGCCCTATAGTTATAAACACGGTTACAGTCCCATGGGGTGAGAGACCATTTCGATACGTGAAATTCAAACGTATCCACCGGCGCATATGCCAACTTAGTATATTCCATATCAGCATTATTGGAACATAGCAAAACATATGTGAATAAGAACAATCTTATTGGACCACATAGGAAAACATTTGTAAAAAGAACTTTCTTATTTGAGCTCGGTAAAATATTTTGAAATTTGAACTGTCACTCGACGAGTCACTTAATCCAAATTGGCGGCTGTCGTTGCGGTAAAACCGAATGTGTAAATTGAAAAAAAGAAGCCGAGTTATATTATTAAACAAACATTTATTAATAGTCAAAGACTAACATTGAATAAATTAACGTTTCTGAAATAAAGAAGTATCTAGTTTGGAAAAGACTTAAAAGTGTAACTATCGGCGATGACCCAGCACAAAAACTAATCATAGTGATTGATAGCAAAGGCGTTCGGTTGGAGAACAATTCTGAAATGTGGATGGAATATTCAGTGACACCATTAAATGGGAATGGAATGGAGGTCGAATCACTGCACAATCTGTGGATCTGATTCTGTCACATTTAGCGGATCAATGTCTGTTCTGTTATGAACTGGGACATGTGATCTGACAAAACAAGGTTGACAACTCTGTTTGAGCAATACCCAGCCGTCTGATAGTTTGCATCAGTATGAATGATTGTTAGAAACAGAAGATCATCATAAGAAGAAGACTTTAGTAGAGATACTGGATCTGTATTTAATTCTACAATGGAATAAGGGCAAGTGTGATATAGATCCAAACAGTACAGATATAGAAACATAGAATTAATTAAGAATAAAGGAACTGAACCAAGGGATAAGAAACGTAGATTCCAGAAACAATCTGGAATTACCAAAGCATCTCTTGATATGACTTAAAATCTTAGGAGAGACAAAACCTCTCAACGAGAGAAGGTGTACTGAAACCTGTTCACAGATGGTGTTCACCAGGATCAGGTTTTGTGCAAATATTGGACAAGGAAAATATTATTGGGATCAAGTACTGCTAAAATTAAAACATGGCATCGGCAAAAGGGAAAGATTTGACAGTGACAAAGCATGTAAATATCCATTGTGTGATAATGACATCCGATATATTTACCTTTGTGTTTACTAAATGTGAAGTTTGTTTCTGCATCAAATGGTTAAAGCTATCAGACTCGTTTGTAGAAACTCTGACCAACGATAGAGAAGAATATGGCCTCGTGTGGGTGTATAGGGTATGTACGCGGGATTTCCCGAGGAGAGCCCGTGTAAGATCAAGGCCTTAACTATATTCTGTATTTGCATATTACAGTGTTATCTTCCTGCGTGGGTAGATATTGATTGTGACTTTATGGGTTTCCAAGCATAACTTCATTCTTTTCGAAGAAAATGATGTGAATTGCGCCCACATGTAACTCTGCAATCATGAAACAAAATTTAAAATAGATATCTCCAAAATGAGGAAATCATGTATGTAAGTATAAGCAGAAAACCCTTGTAATACGTGCTAAATACAATACACCATGACTGTTATATTCCTATTGTTTAGATTTTTTAGTTATGTTTTTCACAGTGTAATATTTTCATTGGATAAAATCCATTGTGACGTCAATTGGTAGTCAGACGTTCTGAAGTTGAGTTAGTAAACAATGACGTTACGTCATGATTTGAGGACGTTGCGACAAAATGGGGGCCTCTGTTTGGTTTTTTGATGTTAAAATTGTTTGATATAGGTTGTGTTGTATGCATGTGATAACATTATCATACATAGGTACATAATTTATTATTTTCTTATTCATTTCATATGTAATTTTCTGAAACTTGTCGCGAAGTTTCAGTTTTTGTTCGCAAATAGAATGACTCGCAAATATAAAACCTTCTAATCCTATATGTATCTTACCTGTTTAATACGCCGTAAGCATACTAATCCAGGAGCGCATTCGCCAAAGTCAAATAGACTACCGTTCTTTAACTTCATTGAATAGATAATTTTAAAAAGACGCACCTTTTTCATTAGATTCTGTATTCATTTTCTTCAATATTGTTCCCATACTGCTCACTGTTCGTCACCTGTCACAACTGAACATTCCGCGACACGATTGTCTCTAATAGAAGAGCAGACCCTTCGTGTTTTGTTTTTTAATATATTTTTTTCCTTTTTTGTATTTAACCCTTGACGGATAGAGATGATACCAAGATAAGCTCCAGTTAAAAGTTAAACAGATGTCAAATTCGGAGCACAAACACCGCTTTACGCATATTTAAATGAGTCGGATTTGCTGTATGTTATATGCAAAGCCATACAAAATGATATTTCATTATGATTTCTCCACCGCAAATATTTTCATAAAGTGGATTTCAAAGTTAAATAGCTCGTCTTACACCCGATATGGTAAAGCCTATTCTTTTCATTTCTGATCATTGTGGACAAATTAATAACAAAAACTGCATATTTTTTTTCAATTTTGAGTCGAAAAAATTCGTTTTGAAAGAAACACACCTACGAGTAGAGTAGCCTTTACAAATGTAACCCTTAGCGTCTCATTTGTTTGTTAACGATAAACAGACGTAAAATTCGGAGCACAAAAACCGCTTTACACATATTTAAATGAATTAGGTTTTCTGTATGTGATATGGAAAATGGTATTTGATTTTTATTTCTCCACATTAAATACTCCCAGAAGTGGATTTGTAAGTTACGAATACTTAAGATTTCACCGGTAAAAACAGACGCCAAGCTTTATGCAACTTACTATATATAATAAAAAAAAATTTATCATTACAAAATTTAAAAGTACCGACAAGCAATATACAGTTGTGTGACCGCACAACGTACCAAAAACTGCTTGCGCACATCGTCCGCACATCGTGCATATATGTACATCGTGCGCACAGCTGTGCGGTTCGGATCGCACACCGCACAGCTGTGCGGTCCGTACCGCACAGCTGTGCGATCGGGACGATCGGTCAAATCAAATTTGCGAAATCATTCCATAAACGGACCGTGTTGATGAGTCTAATTTACTTGTACTGTCATTCCAGTGATATCTAAATCTAATACTTAATTTCTGTTTAAACATATGTTTCTACACATGTAATATTTTATCATAATATTTGAAATATAGTTTGATTGATATACATTTAATTTTGATTTATTCATTGTATTGTCAGTTTGAGCGATATCTCTATATATTATATATAAACATGAATTCTATATTGAAATAAAGCACAAGTTGTGTACATTTATTAGAAGATTATTAACTAAAAGTACTAACATGTACCGTAAAATAATGTAGAGTGTTATATATAATTCATGTTGTCAAGAGACATTTTAAGCATACGTGTAGATCTGTTTAATTAGTGTTTACACATACACATAAAATACAATATTTTATCATATTACATGTACGTAGATATATGTACATGTGTATTATACATGTACAAAAGTGTAATTGGTACAAAGGTCTGTTGCATACACTCATATAAATATATACATGTACTTTACGTTGTACGGGGGGATACAGGTATACACTGTACCTGCATTTACGTAATTATATACATGTATATATAAATGTATATTGTGTACTGTAAATTATAGGCACACAGGGCTGTCGTTATAGTCCCTTGTAAGCCTATGTCCCTTTTCTCCCTCTTTTCCCATCCCACCACCTTAGAAGATGACACCTTACCTGAGATGAGGATCAGTCAGGCGTCACAGGTAATAAGGTATACCTATTTTCTTTAACACCAGTGGGTCCGTTATAGCATTCAATTCAGTTGATAACAAGCATGCTGTGATCGCCTCTGTACCTGTATAACCTGATTTTGTAAAGTGTACTTGGCCCCATGTGTGATTTTGTTTCAAATAATATTAATAATAAACTTACAGCTACTTTTTATCAAATTGTGTTTATTCTTTCAATTGAGAAAAAAATCATATAATATTATTTTTTTCTTAAAATGAGAGATAATGTACACATTTTTTTTGTATCTTTTTTGCATTTTATTTATCTTTTTTCCAGGAAAGGGAGAGGGTTTTATTGATATCTAAATTTATACTTCATATATACATATATGTGTATTTTAAACATACACATATGTGGATTTACCGTGTCTTCAATACAGTTGCAATAAAACCCCATCATCGTTCCGTATGTTTACTCAGTAAAATTGAATTCCTATATTTATATCGACCACGATAACTATCGCCCAGACACCGTTAAGCGTTCCTACCGCCCAGACCGCACATCGTGCGCACACCGCACAGACCGCACATCGACCGCACATCGTGCGCACACCGCACATCGTGTAACGTTGTGAGGTCACACAACTGTATATATAATGTTGGTGGTACGTGTACATACTTTTATCGGAAAGAGATCACTTAGTAAAATCAAATCGGGTGTAAGACTAGCTATAAACTAATCTAATATAATTTGTCAAAATGATAACAACAACGTTTTCCACTTGTATATACATACAGTGCTTGTACATAACTCCGAACCCCTTGTTTTGCAAAATAGACAATTTAACCAACTTTTCAAATGAAGCAAAATTATGAGAATCTGATGATATCACACTGTACAGCTATGGTATATACCTCTTGAGCACGTGTGTAAATTATCTGTCAAATCAGAGCTTACTCATTGAAAAATCCGCCATGTTCTTCTAGTTTTTGTTTACCACGCACGCGCATATTATTGCTTGGTAAAGACCAGGTTAGTCTTGTTTAAGTAAAGAATATGTTAGTCTGGTGTAAGTAAAAACCAGGTTAGTCTGGTGTAAGTAAAGACTAGGTTGGTCTGGTGTAAGTAAAGACCAGGTTAGTCTGGTGTAAGTAAAGGCCAAGGTAGTCTGTAGTAAGTAAAGACCAGGCTAGTGTGGTGGAAGTAAAGACCAGGTTGGTCTGGTGAAACTAAAGGTCAGGTTAGTCTGGTGTAAGTAACGACCAAGTTAGTCTGGTGTAAGTAAAGACCTGGGTAAGTAAAGACCAGGTTAGTCTGGTGTAAGTAAAGACCAAGTTAGTCTGGTGTAAGTAAAGACCAAGTTAGTCTGGTGTAAGTAAAGACCAGGTTAGTCTGGTGTAAGTAAAGACCAGGTTAGTCTGGTGTAAGTAAAGACCAGGTTAGTCTGGTGTAAGTAAAGACCAGGTTAGTCTGGTGTAAGTAAAGACCAAGTTAGTCTGGTGTAAGTAAAGACCAAGTTAGTCTGGTGTAAGTAAAGACCAGGTTAGTCTGGTGTAAGTAAAGACCAGGTTAGTCTGGTGTAAGTAAAAACCAGGTTAGTCTGGTGTAAGTAAAGACCAAGTTAGTCTGGTTAAGTAAAGTAAAGACCAGTTAGTCTGGTGTAAGTAAAGACCAGGTTAGTCTGGTGTAAGTAAAGACCAGGTTAGTCTGGTGTAAGTAAAGACCATGTTAGTCTGGTGTAAGTAAAGACCAGGTTAGTCTGGTGTAAGTAAAGACCAGGTTAGTCTGGTGTAAGTAAAGACCAGGTTAGTCTGGTGTAAGTAAAGACCAGGTTAGTCTGGTGTAAGTAAAGACCAGGTTAGTCTGGTGTAAGTAAAGACCAGGTTAGTCTGGTGTAAGTAAAGACCAGGTTAGTCTGGTGTAAGTAAAGACCAGGTTAGTCTGGTGTAATAAAGACCAGGTTACCTGGTGTAAGTAAAGACCAGGTTAGTCTGGTGTAAGTAAAGACCAGGTTAGTCTGGTGTAAGTAAAGACCAGGTTAGTCTGGTGTAAGTAAAGACCAGGTTAGTCTGGTGTAAGTAAAGACCATGTTAGTCTGGTGTAAGTAAAGACCATGTTAGTCTGGTGTAAGTAAAGACCATGTTAGTCTGGTGTAAGTAAAGACCAGGTTAGTCTGGTGTAAGTAAAGACCAGGTTAGTCTGGTGTAAGTAAAGACCAAGTTAGTCTGGTGTAAGTAAAGACCATGTTAGTCTGGTGTAAGTAAAGACCAGGTTAGTCTGGTGTAAGTAAAGACCATGTTAGTCTGGTGTAAGTAAAGACCAGGTTAGTCTGGTGTAAGTAAAGACCATGTTAGTCTGGTGTAAGTAAAGACCATGTTAGTCTGGTGTAAGTAAAGACCATGTTAGTCTGGTGTAAGTAAAGACCATGTTAGTCTGGTGTAAGTAAAGACCAGGTTAGTCTGGTGTAAGTAAAGACCAGGTTAGTCTGGTGTAAGTAAAGACCAGGTTAGTCTGGTGTAAGTAAAGACCAGGTTAGTCTGGTGTAAGTAAAGACCAGGTTAGTTGGTGTAAGTAAAGACCAGGTTAGCTGGTGTAAGTAAAGACCATTTAGTGTTAGTCTGGTGTAAGTAAAGACCAGGTTAGTCTGGAGTAAGTAAAGACCAGGTTAGTCTGGTGTAAGTAAAGACCATGTTAGTCTGGTGTAAGTAAAGACCAGGTTAGTCTGGTGTAAGTAAAGACCAGGTTAGTCTGGTGGTAAGTAAAGACCAGGTTAGTCTGGTGTAAGTAAAGACCAGGTAGTCTGTGTAAGTAAAGACCAGGTTAGTCTGTGTGTAAGTAAAGACAGTTAGTCTGGTGTAAGTAAAGACCAGTTTAGTCTGGTGTAAGTAAAGACCAGGTTAGTCTGGTGTAAGTAAAGACCAGTTAGTCTGGTGTAAGTAAAGACCAGGTTAGTCTGGTGTAAGTAAAGACCAGGTTAGTCCTGGTGTAAGTAAAGACCAGGTTAAGTCTGGTGTAGTAAAGACAGTTAGTCTGGTGTAAGTAAAGACCAGTTAGTCTGGTGTAAGTAAAGACCAGGTTAGTCTGGTGTAAGTAAAGATCAGGTTAGTCTGGTGTAAGTAAAGACCAGGTTAGTTGGTGTAAGTAAAGACCAGGTAAGTCTGGTGTAAGTAAAGACCAGGTTAGTCTGGTGTAAGTAAAGACCAGGTTAGTCCTGGTGTAAGTAAAGACCAGGTTTAGTCTGGTGTAAGTAAAGAGACCAGGTTAGTCTGGTGTAAGTAAAGCAGGTTAGTCTGGTGTAAGTAAGACAGTTAGTCTGGTGTAAGTAAAGACCAGGTTAGTCTGGTGTAAGTAAAGACCAGGTTAGTCTGGTGTAAGTAAAGCCAGGTTAGTAAGACCAGTTAGTCTGGTGTAAGTAAAGACCAAGTTAGTCTGGTGTAAGTAAAGACCGGTTAGTCTGGTGTAAGTAAAGACCAAGTTAGTCTGGTGTAAGTAAAGACCAGGTTAGTCTGGTGTAAGTAAAGACCAGTTAGTCTGGTGTAAGTAAAGACCGGGTTAGTCTGGTGTAAGTAAAGACCAGGTTAGTCTGGTGTAAGTAAAGACCAGGTTAGTCTGGTGTAAGTAAAGACCAGGTTAGTCTGTGTAAGTAAAGACCAGGTTTAGTCTGGTGTAAGTAAAGACAGGTTAGTCTGGTGTAAGTAAAGACCGAGATAAGACCAGGTTAGTCTGGTGTAAGTAAAGACCAGGTTAGTCTGGTGTAAGTAAAGACCAAGTCAGTCTGGTGTAAGTAATACCAAGTTAGTCTGGTTTAAGTAAAGACCAGGTTAGTCTGGTTTAAGTAAAGACCAGGTTAGTCTGGTGTAAGTAATGACCAGGTTAGTCTGGTGTAAGTAAAGACCAGGTTAGTCTGGTGTAAGTAAAGACCTGGTTAGCCTGGTGTAAGTAAAGACCAGGTTAGTCTGGTGTAAGTAATGACCAGGTTAGTCTGGTGTAAGTAAAGACCAGGTTGGCCTGGCTGCGTCGGATAGTTGGCAGGAGTGGTTTGATCTGTTAACAATCCTTGTCTATTTAATTATCGGGAATAGCTGGAGATGAAAACGAAGTTGACGATGTAATTGTAAAAACAGGTAGGAACAGCCATGTTACAGTTTACAATATTTACTATCGACTATAAAACAACAGTGCAACAAATAAAAACAAATTGCTTTGGATACAACTAATATTTATTTCTTGAATAAAATACGACACACAATTAACTCTTGGATAACAAAATTGAATATATAGTTTGTTAATCGAAAAGCAACGGAATCATATTTATCGTATATCAATGTACATTTAAGCATACATAAATGTAACGCTTTGCATAACATACAATATATCCAAACAAAATGTACAGAATGTTGATTTACTAGCCATATTGGGCTTCTGCGCCACATGATGGTATACATAAAATGTATGTAAGGTATACAGCTTAGTTCTGCGTCATCTGAGGACGAGTCAACCCTGCTAATATACATTTGTTACAGCAAGAAGTTTGATTTTAAATAATTTGTTTCCATTATCGGGGCCCCACAGTATCTGGGACCTTTGGGAACAAAAGTAAACTTGGATGAAGATCAAGTATGCACTGAATCTTTTTATATTCATGGCAGAGAGTAAATATCTCCATTTACCCTGTGCGAAATGGTCACGCACGACAATTCAAATACTTGACTCTTTAGGCCAAAGTAGTTTAGAATTGATACATAAAAATCAAAATGTACAGCTAAATATTTCTCATACAAATACATTTTTTATAATCTAGCTATGATATTATAAAGGGCACGCAAACGTAATCCATTTCTAGCCTCTTAATTAAAGTCAGCATATATAAACCTTAATCAAAAACTAGTAATTAAATTTAAAACACAAATCATCAAAATAAAGCAATTCAAAGTTAAAATAACACACTTTCGAATTATTCTCAACTTCTCTCAGTTTTTTTTATGTTTAGCATGTCATGGTAACAGGATGTTTTGTAGACAACAGTGGCCAGTAGCCATAAACGGATGCTTAATGCTCTTAACGATAAAAAATGGGAATGTTTAATATTTTACGATTTGTATATCAAAGGCCAACTACCTTTCTAAATGGAAAATAAGTTTGTTAAAAACCACAATAGCATAAGAAAACTTATATTGATGACCTAAGATGGGGTTACAACACCAATCAAAGGTAAGATTCCTTTTTAATATATGCAATAGTGAAGATTCATAGCGATGCTCTGCCATGTGACGCAGTGATTGTTAATTCGGACTACGGCGGGAAACATAAGACGACTCGCGTTATGAAAATAAGCATTGATTTATTTTAATTAAACTCTTCAGAAAGTGATTGTAAGTGTTGTAGTAACGGTAAGATAATAACTTCTGTGACTCTACAAAATTATCAATCTCGTTTTACATTCATATCTTGAAAATGAAAAGCCATTGCGGAAAGGTAGTGAAAAATATTGTGCAACGGTTTGCTAAAATATCAACAACATTAATGAGGAAACATACATTACAATGAGTGTAGGTATACCATAAAGTTACATTTTCTTTGTATTTCTGCTTATATAGATAAAAACTTTAAAAGGTTTTACATTAGGTTAACTAAATATACAAAGTGTTATAGAGGGTAAAATCAAATAAAAATCACGCTTTTGTTTGATTCACAAAGCAAACAAACAAAATGTTCAACAATAATTTAAACATTTTAGTGCAATTACCATGGAGGAATAGATAATAGGCTTCACAATTTCAAATCTTTGTTTGTACTGTTTAACAGGTCAATTTATTTTCGTTTTTTAATTGTTTCCACTGAAACCCGAATTGTAAACACCAGCGAAATATTAAGCGGAAGTTCATTGTCATTCGTAAGAAAAAAATAGAAATTAGTCCATTATATGAAACCACGAAATATTGATCGTGAATTTAACGCGCTATACAGTATTTGGTACAAAAAAAAATTGATAATTTAAAAACCTTCTTTTAAATTTGTTTTGAAAATTAAACATCTTAAACTAAACATCTTCATTAAAAGCGCAACCCAATTTATGATCAAATGACATATACGCTATGTACAATACATGTTCAAATGCGTGTGATTGTGTGTCGGATATCAAATCAGAAATTTGAATGAAAAATAAAATTAAGTGGGCCCCAATCGATATGAAATAGGAAAAATTGAATTACTAAATAAATTTGTAAAAGATATAAAAGTATAATTCCTGCGAGCAAAAACGCATTACCTCCCTCTTAAAACACAATTGAAAATCTGGAAGATTTTCCATTCTCCATAGGACTTCAATATCACCAGTTTCCAATGTAACTAATCTTACAGAAAATGTATTCATATCTTTAATAACAATATGACACAAGTTATCGAATGGATTAATTTGATATAGACTGAAATAAACAAAAGAAAACATTAAAAGGACCACGAATAAAGTATCCAAAGAGATAGATTTATCTTACCAGTCCCGTAGCACAGACTCAAACGTTAAAGGTGACGCGGATTTTACGATAAGCCTTGCAATCAATCATTTGACATTATCTACAATTCATACTCTTCTCCATGGATTAAATTCGTAGTAGTAATGTTTGCAAAAAGTCTTCTCAGTTGCGTTTTCAGTCGTGCATTGTACCTATGGTGTTAAAAAATGAGTAGCGTTCTACTATGGATAAATATATATAAACATAAAAAATACTATAAAACTAACACATCGCTCTGACTATTGTTATTTACCAGCAATTGTACAAGGGAAAATCAGGTTTCGAATTGTGTTGACTATAAGGTCACTAAGTACTTGACCCCATTCAGAATGTCGGGCGTCGTTAGGGAAATATACACTTATCTATTTAATAACAGAAAAATTTTGACATATAAGGAAGGCAGTATCTCGTACCGTCATCTTCGATGGCTAAATACGTGTGGATTTGTTATTCCTATTTACGTATTGCTCACATCTCAATATGATTACAAAAATATCAGTGACGTGTTTAGCATTATACACATATATTTTTATACACTTATTTGCAATGACTGGAATCTCACTTCCAACTCGACTATGAAAACAAAACAAAGTAATTGCATTAAATCAGTTTGAATAAAAAATGACAAATAGTCGGTTTCATTCGAATATCATGATAAGAATTAACCCAACTGTATTTATTATTTGCATTTTGATTGGCAAAGTACGAAATGTTCTAATGGAATGTTCTATCACTGAGCCTCTCCATCTAACGGGGAGGGGAATATTTTTAAGTACTTTTTTTGTCTCTATCCCGGCGGTAACTACTACCGACATAATACGTCATTTACACCATCTGTACTAGCTGTCCATTTCTGTACCAGACTTCCCTGATCACGGCGACCAGATCTGCGCTGTCGTATGCCAATCCATTTGACAATATTTCATCGCTGTCAGCAGCCTACCGATAGTGGCCCTGGTTTGGAACTTGTCTATCCAACACCGGATGAGAGCCACCAATCTCGACTGGATGTTGTCTGGATACCTCACCTCTTGCTGTTCTATAGTGGGAGGAGACAACCCAAGTTCCAGGAAAAGGTTGAAATATGCCTTTCCAATATTGTCGGCAATTCTCATGATCTCTTGGTCAGAGGGAACTCTTCTTCCGACATCAATGGGAACTACACCTCCTGTGTAAAATTCAAAACGAATATTATACTTACGACACGGTTTTAAAGTAAAAGTAAACTCAACAGATGAATATGCTGCTAATTAAGGATTAAACTTAACTTTCATAAATCTTTAATTGAAATTTTATAAAAAAAAAAACTGTCAAACGTATTTTTATTTCATTTTGTTAATTTCAATTTTCTGTTGTGATTTGTGTATTAATAGTTTGTATTATGGATACAGTGTAAATTTCAAGAAACCTTCATTATAACGACAAATAAAGCCTATTTGTCTGCTTGATTTATCAAAATTGAAATATTCTAAAGTTGGGACGTTCACTTCTGCAATTGACAGATCACCGGAGTTTGATTGACAGGTTATTTCGACCAATCGCGTAACGCGATACAAATTACTTCGGCCATGTCTATACACGCCGACATTTTTCCCGTCAACCGGTTCGACTGCATGCACCGTTGAAGTGTAATGACATTTAGGGTAAAACGGTACAGTCAGTTGATCTGCAACACGATTGACATGTTTAATGACCTTATGGAAGTCCATGCTACCTTCAGAGCCTACTGTCAACCAGGGTGACATGTAGAATGTTGTGAAATACGGATAACTCCGTACAAAATTCGGCCGTCAGCTGATCCTAATATCAACTGAAACATAATTGTAGATAACGTTATTCAATGCCTAAGGTAGGCCCAGCATACGTAAATGAACTCCATAGATATTGAATAATGCCGAATTCAATTGTAGGCTATTTCATGATTTAAATAGACTAACGGAACAATAATTCATATTGTGGTCACACTTGTTTGACGGCTCGTTTGACATCTGATGACATTCAAAAGGGACATGTCAACTGTCACTATCTTGATGTTTTGTTTCTTGTCGTGAGAAACCGTATCATAATACTGCAATAAACGTATTGTTTAAAATATTGCATGCTGACCGGCATTAGTACACTGTCTCGTCTGTACTTTTTTCATTTAAATTGCAGTCTACATTTCCAGCAATTAAACTTAAGTTAAGATTTACAAAAAAATGTTTGTTAAGGTATTCAAAACAACAATTCTATATCTTAAAATTATCATAACTTCATGTCATTGTTTTATTAAATTACACCATTAGGAAATATCCTCATCAGCTAATTTTTCTACACCTGTCAAGACCTCTCCATCACTGTATAGAAGAAACTTCAAAGGATGTATAAACATTTATAAATATATTATTACATGATTAAATTTATCTTGTAAGATTTTTTGCAGTTATAAGACAATATACAGTGCACAAATTATAGTACAAGTTGGTGGCCAATATTTTTTTTTTGCAAGCTCCAGTGTGTTAAAGTATGGGCTACTCTGGTCAAGTGGTCTAGGTGCCCCTACCACAAACCCTCCACCTGATCATGTTAGCTCCAACTGCTAACACACTGCATCACAGGGTATTAACCAGATACTATACCATAGGTTAAAAGTAAATGAACATCAACTCTTTCCTTTGTCATGTGTCTTTAGGCCTAATAAAAAATATTCTTGTTTCCGGTAATACCCTTTAAAAATGAAGAATCGATAGGTAGGATTTTTTTTTATTTATTTATTATTTTTTTTTTTTTTTTTTGAAATATTTTTTCTCTTCATTCCAGTTTCTTGCAGTGAAAAACTGAAGTAGATTTATTCAACCTTATATAAACCATGAATTTGATTCCCAGGAGATTATTGGTGTCTTAGATTTAGAGAATTTGTACCAAAATTCCTGATTATGTGAAAAACCAAACAAAATTAAGGTTATTATTTGTTTGCTTGAGGACAAAACTGATGAAAAGTTTTTGAGTAGGCACTGATTTTATAGGGTCGGTCGGGTTACAGGAAACACAAATATTGTTTTGAAGGCCTTATCATGATCTCTCTAAATCACCAGATGATTGCTACTGTACCTGTAGATATGTATCATTATTTATAGGTACCTTCTCCCCAAGGGGCATGCTATTTAAACGAGGCCGTATATATCCCTATATACGGTAACACATGTACTATACTTTTTTATAATTTTATTTTTTTCAATCAATTTTATAAATACATGGACATATATTGACATGTAACTCACTCACTCACTATCATTCGTCATTATTTTTATAGGAAGATATATATACCTTATATACATACATACTTGGTACACAACATATACACCTTTTCACACACCATCACACACTTGCACACCCACATACACACATGAACATATAAACATATGATACAAATACAGACAGAAAGACCTACAATAGAGACAGGCACAGATATATATATATAGACATAAAGATAAAAAAAAGATAGAGAAAAAGAGAGATGGGGGATGGATAAATTATTGTCATTATATATATTAAAATATAAGTAAAAATGCAGATATTGTTTCAAATTTTGTTTCAAAGCCCAGGAGACAAAGTATGTTAGAACATATGAGAGAGATAAACAGAGAGGAGAAAGAAAATAAATCAAATATACATTAATTATAGCAGAACAAGTTTTTCCCATTTTTGCCATTCCTTTCGAAATTTTACTGCATAATCATTACCTTTGTTATAAGCCAAACATTTTTGAACATTATGATAGTCTTGAATAGCATTAATTAGAGAATTTAAATTTAAAGATTTGTGAAGACAACGCATTTTATATATATAGTGTTTCACTATAATGAGTATTTCATTATCAATTCTACTATTTACATTTTTTGAAGGAGAAGTCCAAAAAAGAAAGATTCTTTATTGAAACTAAAAGGAATAAAAAGAGTGTCTAAAAGAGTTTCAAGACTCACAAGAAGTTTTTGCACCTCTTGACATTCCCAAAGCAAGTGTGTGATAGTTTCATATTCCGAGATGTAAAGTGTACACATAGGCGACGGAACAATTCGAGCTTTAAATAAAAAAGAATTAGTTGCCAGAATATTTTAATAAAACAAAGCCATACAAAGAATATCAGACTGCATTTAAAACTTTGTTTGATGCTTCCACATGATATATTTTAACTTGTCAGTCATTGAAATGTATGTATATACTGTATAAGTCATGTTAAATCGTAGTCTTGAGACGTGATGTGATCCAATGGTTCGGCTAGGCTATTTACTGTATAGGCCTACTGTCAATATAACAAAACATCTAAGTGGACTAGTGCAAGTCTTACATATGTAACAGACTGCTCTACGATCTCGCTGTCGAACATGTTGAGTAACTGACAGCTGAACAATGTGCACTATTCTTTTCTTCAGCTTTAAACTGGTCAACTGTTAAAACATACATTTTAATATAGATAATTAACTTTATAATATCGACTTCAATTTATACGAAAGCCATTTATAAAATAATTTAGAAGGATCATCTTGTGACTTCAACGGGTTTATTTACAATGAATTTATAATATTTACTTATGCTTTTTACCTGATTATTTTTGCTTGATCCCTCAAAATATTACATAGTTCGGTTTTCGCTTATTATCGGTGTCTAAAGGAAATAACAATGTCGCCGGGTATGTCAATCGAAGAGCACTTGTCCACCATGTTGTAGATGACGGGCCTTTCCTACATGACAACCGTCGTTAAGGTGGGCGTGGGTAACGTCAATCTGGCGATCCGTCAATTACGATAAGTGCCAGAAATTTTACCCGACTAACATTCGTTTACTTTCGAAAATTATTTTAACCGATATTTGTCTTTTTGTCCCGTGTTGATGAATGTCTTCCTCTTCCCGTCACCAACTCACACACCCACTGACTCACACATTCAACCACTCACTCAACCACTCCGTCGGGAGAAGACCTAGATAGGCCTTGCCTGTCATCTAATTCTCTTGACTTTAAATAATATGTCAATAAAATTTGTTGAATTTGAAACTGAACCCCTCCGTCCCTCAATACACCACTCAAGTACTTACTCAACCACTAAAAGGTAGGTCCATACTTTTGAAAACCGCGCCAATTAATATGACACTATACCGGAAGTTGCGGAGGTTGTTTTGAATTCCAGAATGGTTTCCGATACACTACGACATCCCATTTGGACATCTTTTCAATAGATGAAAATTGTCTACATATAATAGAATGTTTAAAATCATGAAATAAATCAAATAAAAGCAATGAAGTGAAAATTAGATGATATCTCTGAGGTTTTTACTTTAAACACAAAATTTTGCGGCATGATTTTTAAAACATAGTCAAATATTTCCCATCTCATCACTGGATGAAACGGGGGTAGGGTTGCGAGTTACAAACTTCAAGCTTACACAATTGTGATAATTTGATCGAGGACCCCGTGTTTTTATATGATATTTGAAAAATATAAATACCTTGTGTATATCATATGCAAATATTGTGAAATTGACATGGGATTTCGTGTCCTTTTTGGCCTATTCATTGATTTTTTAGGGGCGAAAATATGGCAAAACATGATAATTACGTATAGAAACAGTCCTTGGAAATAGTTAGTATTTGCAAAAATACAACAGTTTTGCATATATTGATTAGAAATTAATTTTGATTTTTTTGTATCAATTCTAAACTACTTTGGCCTAAAGAGTCAAGTATTTGAATTGTCGTGCGTGACCATTTCGCACAGGGTAAATGGAGATATTTACTCTCTTCCATGAATATAAAAAGATTCAGTGCATACTTGATCTTCATCCAAGTTTACTTTTGTTCCCAAAGGTCCCAGATACTGTTGGTCCCGATAATGGAAACTAATTATTTAAAATCAATCTTCTTGCTGTAAAAATGTATATTAGCAGGGTTGACTCGTCCTCAGATGACGCAGAACTAAGTTGTATACCTTTCATACATTTTATGTATACCATCATGTGGCGCAGAAGCCCAATATGGCTAGTAAATCAAAATTTTGTACATTTTGTTAGGATATATTGTATGTTATGCAAAGCGTTACATTTATGTATGCTTACATGTACATTGATATACGCTAAATATGATTCCGTTGCTTTTCGATTAACAACCTATATATTCAATTTTATTATCCAAGAGTTAATTGTGTGTCGTAGAAATAAATATTAGTTGTTATCCAAAGCAATTTTTTTTGTTGCACTGTTGTTTTATAGTCGATAGTAAATATTGTAAACTGTAACATGGTTGTTCCTACCTGTTTTTTTTCAATTACATCGTCAACTTCGTTTTCATCTCCAGCTATTCCCGATAATTAAATTGACAATGATTGTTAACAGATCAAACCATTCCTGCCAACTATCCGACACAGCCAGGCCAACCTGGTCTTTACTTACACCAGACTAACCTGGTCTTTACTTACACCAGACTAACCTGATCTTTACTTACAACAGACTAACCTGGTCTTTACTTACACCAGACTAACCTGGTCTTTACTTACACCAGACTAACCTGGTCTTTACTTACACCAGACTAACCTGGTCTTTACTTACACCAGACTAACCTGGTCTTTACTTAAACCAGACTAACTTGGTCATTACTTACACCAGACTAACTTGGTCTTTACTTACACCAGACTAACCTGGTCTTTACTTACACCAGACTAACCTGGTCTTTACTTACACCAGACTAACCTGGTCTTTACTTACACCAGACTAACCTGGTCTTTACTTACACCAGACTAACCTGGTCTTTACTTACACCAGACTAACCTGGTCTTTACTTACACCAGACTAACCTGGTCTTTACTTACACCAGACTAACCTGGTCTTTACTTACACCAGACTAACCTGGTCTTTACTTAAACCAGACTAACTTGGTCTTCATTACACCAGACTAACCCGGTCTTTACTTACACCAGACTAACTGGTCTTTACTTACACCAGACTAACCCGGTCTTTACTTACACCAGACTAACTTGGTCTTTACTTACACCAGACTAACTGGTCTTTACTAACACCAGACTAACCTGTTCTTTACTTACACCAGACTAACATGGTCTTTACTTACACCAGACTAACATGGTCTTTACTTACACCAGACTAACATGGTCTTTACTTACACCAGACTAACATGGTCTTTACTTACACCAGACTAACCTGGTCCTTACTTACACCAGACTAACCTGGTCTTTACTTATACCAGACTAACCTGATCTTTACTTACAACAGACTAACCTGGTCTTTACTTACACCAGACTAACCTGGTCTTTACTTACACCATACTAACCTGGTTTTTACTTACACCAGACTAACCTGGTCTTTACTTACACCAGACTAACATGGTCTTTACATACACCAGACTAACCCGGTCTTTACTTACACCAGACTAACATGGTCTTTACTTATACCAGACTAACATGGTCTTTACTTACACCAGACTAACCTGGTCTTTACTTACACCATACTAACATGGTCTTTTCTTACACCAGACTAACCTGGTCTTTACTTACACCAGACTAACCTGGTCTTTACTTACACCAGACTAACCCGGTCTTTACTTACACCAGACTAACCTGGTCTTTACTTACACCAGACTAACATGGTCTTTACTTACAAGACTAACCCTGGTCTTTACTTACACCAGACTAACCTGGTCTTTAACTTACACACCAGACTAACCTGGTCTTTACTTACACCAGACTAACATGGTCTTTACTTACACCAGACTAACCTGGTCTTTACTTACACCAGGCTAACCTGGTCTTTACTTACACCAGACTAACCTGGTCTTTACTTACACCAGACTAAACCTGGTCTTTACTTACACCAGACTAACCTGGTCTTTACTTACACCAGACTAACCTGGTCTTTACTTACACCAGACTAACCTGGTCTTTACTTACACCAGACTAACCTGGTCTTTACTTACACCAGACTAACCTGGTCTTTACTTACACCAGACTAACCTGGTCTTTACTCTACACCAGACTAACCTGGTCTTTACTTACACCAGACTAACCTGGTCTTTACTTACACCAGACTAAACCTGGTCTTTACTTACACCAGACTAACCTGGTCTTTACTTACACCAGACTAACCTGGTCTTTACTTACACCAGACTAACCTGGTCTTTACTTACACCAGACTAACCTGTCTTTACTTACACCAGACTAACCTGGTCTTTACTTACACACACCAGACTAACCTGGTCTTTACTTACACCAGACTAACATGGTTCTTTACTTACACCAGACTAACCTGGTCTTTACTTACACCAGACTAACCTGGTCTTTACTTACACCAGACTAACCTGGTCTTTACTTACACCAGACTAACCTGGTCTTTACTTACACCAGACTAACCCGGTCTTTACACCAGACTACACCAGACTAACCTGGTCTTTACTTACACCAGACTAACATGGTCTTTACTTACACCAGACTAACATGGTCTTTACTTACACCAGACTAACAGACTAACATGGTCTTTACTTACACACAGACTAACCTGGTCTTTACTTACACCAGACTAACCTGGTCTTTACTTACACCAGACTAACCTGGTCTTTACTTACACCAGACTAACCACTTTACTTACACCAGACTAACATGGTCTTTACTTACACCAGACTAACCTGGTCTTTACTTACACCAGACTAACATGGTCTTTACTTACACCAGACTAACCCGGTCTTTACTTACACCAGACTAACCTGGTCTTTACTTACACCAGACTAACCTGGTCTTTACTCACACCAGGCTAACCCGGTCTTTACTTACACCAGACTAACATGGTCTTTACTTACACCAGACTAACCTGGTCTTTACTTACACCAGACTAACCTGGTCTTTACTTACACCAGACTAACCTGGTCTTTACTTACACCAGACTAACCTGGTCTTTACTTACACCAGACTAACCTGGTCTTTACTTACACCAGACTAACCTGGTCTTTACTTACACCAGACTAACCTGGTCTTTACTTACACCAGACTAACCTGGTCTTTACTTACACCAGACTAACCTGGTCTTTACTTACACCAGACTAACCTGGTCTTTACTTACACCAGACTAACCTGGTCTTTACTTACACCAGACTAACCTGGTCTTTACTTACACCAGACTAACCTGGTCTTTACTTACACCAGACTAACCTGGTCTTTACTTACACCAGACTAACCTGGTCTTTACTTACACCAGACTAACATGGTCTTTACTTACACCAGACTAACCTGGTCTTTACTTACACCAGACTAACCTGGTCTTTACTTACACCAGACTAACCTGGTCTTTACTTACACCAGACTAACCTGATCTTTACTTACACCAGACTAACCTGGTCTTTACTTACACCAGACTAACCTGGTCTTTACTTACACCAGACTAACCTGGTCTTTACTTACACCAGACTAACCTGGTCTTTACTTACACCAGACTAACATGGTCTTTACTTACACCAGACTAACATGGTCTTTACTTACACCAGACTAACCTGGTCTTTACTTACACCAGACTAACATGGTCTTTACTTACACCAGACTAACCTGGTCTTTACTTACACCAGACTAACCTGGTCTTTACTTACACCAGACTAACCCGGTCTTTACTTACACCAGACTAACCCGGTCTTTACTTACACCAGACTAACCTGGTCTTTACTTACACCAGACTAACCTGGTCTTTACTTACACCAGACTAACATGGTATTTAATTACACCAGACTAACCTGGTCTTTACTTACACCAGACTAACTTGGTCTTTACTTACACCAGACTAACCTGGTCTTTACTTACACCAGACTAACCTGGTCTTTACTTACACCAGACTAACCTGGTCTTTACTTACACCAGACTAACATGGTCTTTACTTACACCAGACTAACATGGTCTTTACTTACACCAGACTAACATGGTCTTTACTTACACCAGACTAACCTGGTCTTTACTTACACCAGACTAACCTGGTCTTTACTTACACCAGACTAACCTGGTCTTTACTTACACCAGGCTAACACCTGGTCTTTACTTACACCAGACTAACCTGGTCTTTACTTACACCAGACTAACCTGGTCTTTACTTACACCAGACTAACCTGGTCTTTACTTACACCAGGCTAACCTGGTCTTTACTTACACCAGACTAACCTGGTCTTTACTTACACCAGACTAACCTGGTCTTTACTTACACCAGACTAACCTGGTCTTTACTTACACCAGACTAACCTGGTCTTTACTTACACCAGACTAACCTGGTCTTTACTTACACCAGACTAACCTGGTCTTTACTTACACCAGACTAACCTGGTCTTTACTTACACCAGACTAACCTGGTCTTTACTTACACCAGACTAACCTGGTCTTTACTTACACCAGACTAACCTGGTCTTTACTTACACCAGACTAACCTGGTCTTTACTTACACCAGACTAACCTGGTCTTTACTTACACCAGACTAACCTGGTCTTTACTTACACCAGACTAACCTGGTCTTTACTTACACCAGACTAACCTGGTCTTTACTTACACCAGACTAACCTGGTCTTTACTTACACCAGACTAACCTGGTCTTTACTTACACCAGACTAACATGGTCTTTACTTACACACCAGACTAACCTGGTCTTTACTTACACCAGACTAACCTGGTCTTTACTTACACAGACTAACCTGGTCTTTACTTACACCAGACTGACCTGACTTTTACTTACACCAGACTAACCTGGTCTTTACTTACACCAGACTACCAGTCTTTACTTACCCAGACTAACGGTCTTTACTTACACCAGACTAACCTGGTCTTTACTTACACCAGACTAACTGGTCTTTACTTACACCAGACTAACTTGGTCTTTACTTACACCAGACTAACCTGGTCTTTACTTACACCAGACTAACCTGAATTCTTCTTCCACCAGATTAACCCGGTCTTTACTTACACCAGGCTAAACTGTTCTTTATGTCATCTCAGTTTCGTAACAGAGAGCAAAGTGACCGAAGCTATGTTTGCTGTACTCAAAGGAATAATATTGAGACAATATCTGTTGTTAAATGTCATATATTAATGACTTCTCCAATACTTCAAGTTTGATAGAATATCATCATGCGTTATTGATAAACATCAATAAAAATAAGATGGAGAACAAATATTTGAACTAAACACAAAGTCTTTACTACACCAGCTAACCGGTCTTACTTACACCAGACTAAACTGTCTTTACTACACAAGCTAACCTGGTCTTTACTTACACATATGCTAAACCTGGTCTTTACCCACCTAAGACCAGCTAAACTGTTCTTTACTTATCACACTAACCTGGTCTTTACTTACACCAGACTAAACTGGTCTTTACGTAAACCGACTAACCTGGTCTTTACTTACACCAGACTAACCTGGTCTTTACTTACACCAGACTAAACCTGGTCTTTACTTACACCAGACTAACCTGGTCTTTACTTACACCAGACTAACCTGGTCTTTACTTACACAAGACTAACCTGTTTTTACTTACACAGTAACCTGCTTTACTTACACCAGACTAACCTGATCTTTACTTACACCAGACTAACCTGGTCTTTACACCACTACTCTTTACTTACACCAGACTAACCTGGTCTTTACTTACACCAGACTAACCTGACTTTTACTTACACCAGACTAACCTGGTCTTTACTTACACCAGACTAACCTGGTCTTTACTTACACCAGACTAACCGACTAAACCTGGTCTTTACTCACACCAGGCTAACCGGTCTTTACTTACACCATGACTAAACCTGTTCTTTACCTACACAGACTAACCTGGTCTTTACTTACACAAGGTAACCTGATCTTTACTTACACCAGACTAACTTGGTCTTTACTTACGCCAGACTAACCTGGTTTACTTACACCAAACTAACATGGTCTTTACTTACACCAGACTAACCATGGTCTTTACTTACACCAGGCTAACATGGTCTTTACGTTACACCATACTAACATGGTCTTTACTTACTCCAGACTAACATGGACTTTACTTACACCAGATTAACCTGGTCTTTACTTACACCAGGCTAACCTATTCTTTACTTACACCAGACTAACCTGTTCTTTACTTACACCAGACTAACCTGGTCTTTACTCACACCAGGCTAACCCGGTCTTTACTTACACCAGACTAACCTGGTCTTTACTTACACCAGACTAACCTGGTCTTTACTTACACCAGACTAACCTGGTCTTTACTTACACCAGACTAACCTGGTCTTTACTTACACCAGACTAACTTGGTCTTTACTTACACCAGACTAACCTATTCTTTACTTACACCAGACTAACCTGTTCTTTACTTACACCAGACTAACCTGGTCTTTACTCACACCAGGCTAACCCGGTCTTTACTTACACCAGACTAACCCGGTCTTTACTTAAACCAGACTAACCTGGTCTTTACTTACACCAGACTAACCTGGTCTTTACTTACTCCAGACTAACATGGTCTTTACTTACACCAGACTAACCTGGTCTTTACTTACACCAGACTAACCTGGTCTTTACTTACACCAGACTAACCTGGTCTTTACTTACACCAGACTAACCTGGTCTTTACTTACACCAGACTAACTTGGTCTTTACTTACACCAGACTAACATTGTCTTTACTTACACCAGAGACTAACCCGGTCTTTACTTACACCAGACTAACATGGTCTTTACTTACACCAGACTAACATGGTCTTTACTTACACCAGACTAACCTGGTCTTTACTTACACCATACTAACATGGTCTTTTCTTACACCAGACTAACATGGTCTTTACTTACACCAGACTAACCTGGTCTTTACTTACACCAGACTAACACGGTCTTTACTTACACCAGACTAACCCGGTCTTTACTTACACCAGACTAACCTGGTCTTTACTTACACCAGACTAACCTGGTCTTTACTTACACCAGACTAACCTGGTCTTTACTTACACCAGACTAACTTGGTCTTTACTTACACCAGACTAACCTGGTCTTTACTTACACCAGACTAACCTGGTCTTTACTTACACCAGACTAACATGGTCTTTACTTACACCAGACTAACATGGTCTTTACTTACACCAGACTAACCTGGTCTTTACTTACACCAGACTAACATGACCTTTACTTACACCAAACTAACCTGGTTTTTACTTACACCAGACTAACATATTCTTTACTTAAACAAGACTAACCTGGTCTTTACCAAGCAATAATATGCGCGTGCGTGGTAAACAAAAACTAGAAGAACATGGCGGATTTTTCAATGAGTAAGCTCTGATTTGACAGATAATTTACACACGTGCTCAAGAGGTATATACCATAGCTGTACAGTGTGATATCATCAGATTCTCATAATTTTGCTTCATTTGAAAAGTTGGTTTAATTGTCTATTTTGCAAAACAAGGGGTTCGGAGTTATGTACAAGCACTGTATGTATATACAAGTGGAAAACGTTGTTGTTATCATTTTGACAAATTATATTAGATTAGTTTATAGTTAGTCTTATACCCGATTTGATTTTACTAAGTGATCTCTTTCCGATAAAAGTATGTGCACGTACCACCGACTTTAAACATTATATATACAGTTGTGTGACCGCACAACGTTACACGATGTGCGGAGTGCGCACGTTGTGCGCACGATGTGCGGTCTGTGCGGTGTGCGCACGATGTGCGGTCTGGGCGGTAGGAACGCTTAACGGTGTCTGGGCGATAGTTATCGTGGTCGATATAAATATAGGAATTCAATTTTACTGAGTAAACATACGGAACGATGATGGGGTTTTATTGCAACTGTATTGAAGACACGGTAAATCCACATATGTGTATGTTTGAAATACACATATATGTATATATGAAGTATAAATTTAACTATTAATAAACATCTCTCTTTCCTGGAAAAAAGATAAATAAAATTCAAAAAAGATACAAAAAAATTGTGTACATTATCTTCATTTTGAGAAAAAATTAACATTATATGAATTTTTCTCAATTGAAAGAATAAACACAATTTGATAAAAAGTAGCTATAAGTCATTATTATTATTTGAAACAAAATCACACATGGGGTCAAGTAGACTTTACAAAATCAGGTTATACAAGTACAGAGGCGATCACAGCATGCTTGTTATCAATTGAATTGAATACTATAACGGATCCCCTGGTGTTAAAGAAAATAGGTATACCTTATTACCTGTGACGCCTGACTGATCCTCATCTCAGGTAAGGTGTCATCTTCTAAGGTGGTGGGATGGGAAAAGAGGGAGAAAAGGGACATAGGCTTACAACGGACTATAAAGACAGCCCTGTGTGCCTTTAATTTACAGTACACAATATGCATTTATATATACATGAATATAATTACGTAAATGCAGGTACAGTGTATACCTGTATCCCCCGTACAACGTAAAGTACATGTATATATTTATATGAGTGTATGCAACAGACCTTTGTACCAATTATACTTTTGTACATGTATAATACACATGTACATATATCTACGTACATTTAATATGATAAAATATTGTATTTTATGTGTATGTGTAAACACTAATTAAACATATCTACACGTATGCTTAAAATGTCTCTTGACAACACGAATTATATATAACACTCCACATTATTGTATGGTACATGTTAGTCCTTTTAGTTAATAATCTTTTAATAAATGTACACAACTTGTGCTTTATTTCAATATAGAATTCATGTATATATATAATATAAAGAGATATCGCTCAAACTTACAATGCAATGAATAAACCAAAATTAAATGTATATCAATCAAACTATATTTCAAATATTATGATAAAATATTACATGTGTGGAAACATATGTTTAAACAGAAATTCAGTATTAGATTTAGATATCACTGTAATGACAGTACAAGTAAATTAGACTCATCAACACGGTCCGTTCTTTTTCAACGGTCAATTCTAAAGTATTCGTAACTTACAAATCCACTTCCGGGAGTATTTAAGGTGGAGAAATCAAAATTAAATACCATTTTCCATATCACACACAGAAAACCTAATTCATTTAAATATGTGTAAAGCGGTTTTTGCGCTCCGAATTTTACGTCTGTTTATCGTTAACAAACAAATGAGACGCTAAGGGTTACATTTGTAAAGGCTACTCTACTCGTAGGTGTGTTTCTTTCAAAACGAATTTTTTCGACTCAAAATTTAAAAAATATGCAGTTTTTGTTATTAATTTGTGCACAGTGATCAGAAATGAAAATAATAGGCTTTACCATATCGGTAGTAAGACGCGCTATTTGACTTGGAAATCCACTTTATGAAAATATTTGCGGTGGAGAAATCATACTGAAATGTCATTTGGTATGACTTTGCATATTGCATACAGCGACTCATTTAAATATGCGTAAAGCGGTGTTTGTGCTCCGAATTTGACATCTGTTTAACTTTTAACTGGAGCTTATCTTGGTATCATCTCTATCCGTCAAGGGTTAAATACAAAAAAGGAAAAAAATATATTAAAAAACAAAACACAAAGGGTTAAAGTCTGCTCCTCTATTAGAGACAATCGTGTTGCGGAATTTTCAGTTGTGAAAAACATTGGTTGGGCAGGTGACGAACAGTGAGCAGTATGGGAACTATATTGAAGAAAATGAATACAGAATCTAATGAAAAAGTTGCGTCTTTTTTAAATTATCTATTCAATGAATTTAAAGAACGGTAGCCTATTTGACTTTGGCGAATGCGCTCCTGGATTAGTATGCTTACGGCGTATTAAACAGGTAAGATACATATAGGATTAGAAGGTTTTATATTTGCGAATGCAAATGTTATTTATAAAAACTGAAACTTCGCGACAAGTTTCAGAAAATTACATATGAAATGTACGGTGGCTGGGAGCGGACATGAAATAAAAAAAAAAATATTGCGTGTGAACGCAAAAGCATTGCGTGTGAACGCAAAAAGTATTGCGTGTGAACGCAAAAGTATTGCGAGTGAACGCAATAGTATTGCGTGCGAACGAAATAATCATGTCCGCTCCCAGCCACCGTAGAAATTAATAAGAAAATAATAAATTATGTACCTATGTATGATAATGTTATCACATTCATACAACAACCTATATCGAACAATTTTAATATAAAAAAAAATCAAACAGAGGCCCCCATTTCGTCGCAACGTCCTCAAATCATGACGTAACGTCATTGTTTACTAACTTCAATTCATGACGTCACAATGGATTTTATCCAATGAAAAACACTCAATGTTATATTACACTTTGAAAAACATAACTAAAAAATCTAAACAATAGGAATATAACAGTCATGGTGTATTGTATTTAGCACGTATTACAAGGGTTATCAGCTTATAGTAACATACATGATTTCCTCATTTTGGAGGTATCTATTTTAAATATTGTTTCATGATTACAGAGTTATATGTAGCTCCCTTGCGGGTAGGTATCCATTATGACATCATTATTTTGTGGGCGCAATTCACATAATTTTCTTCGAAAAGAATGAAGTTATGCTTGGAAACCCATAAAGTCACAATCAATATCTACCCACACAGGAAGATAACACTGTAATATGCAAATACAGAATATATTTAAGGCCTTGATCTTCACGGGCTCTCCTCGGGAAATTCCGCTTACATACCCTACACACCCACACGAGGCCATATTCATCTCTATCGTTGGTCAGAGTTTCTACAAACGAGTCTGATAGCTTTAACCATTTGATGCAGAAACATATTTCACATAGTAAACACAAAGGTAAATATATCGAAAGTCATTATCACTCAATGGATATTTACATGCTTTGTCACTGTCAAATCTTTCCCTTTTGCCGATGCCATGTTTTAATTTTAGCAGTACTTGATCCCAATAATATTTTCCTTGTCCAATATTTGCACAAAACCTGATCCTGGTGAACACCATCTGTGAACAGGTTTCAGTACACCTTCTCTCGTTGAGAGGTTTTGTCTCTCCTAAGATTTTAAGTCATATCAAGAGATGCTTTGGTAATTCCAGATTGTTTCTGGAATCTACGTTTCTTATCCCTTGGTTCAGTTCCTTTATTCTTAACACAAGGTAATTCTATGTTTCTATATCTGTACTGTTTGGATCTATATCACACTTGCCCTTATTCCATTGTAGAATTAAATACAGATCCAGTATCTCTACTAAAGTCTATCAGACGGCTGGGTATTGCTCAAACAGAGTTGTCTACCTTGTTTTGTCAGATCACATGTCCATAACAGAACAGACATTGATCCGCTAAATGTGACAGAATCAGATCCACAGATTGTGTAGTGATTCGACCTCCATTCCATTCCCATTTAATGGTGTCACTGAATATTCCATCCACATATCAGAATTGTTCTCCAACCGCACGCCTTTGCTATCAATCACTATGATAAGTTTTTGTGCTGGGTCATCGCCGATAGTAACACTTTTAAGTCTTTTCCAAACTTGATACTTCTTTATTTCAGAAACGTTAATTTATTCAATGTTAGTCTTTGACTATTAATAAATGTTTGTTTAATAATATAACTCGGCTTCTTTTTTTCAATTTACACATTCGGCTTTACCGCAACGACAGCCGCCATTTTGGATTAAGTGACTCGTCGAGTGACAGTTCAAAGTTCAAAATATTTTACCGAGCTCAAATAAGAAAGTTCTTTTTACAAATGTTTTCCTAAGTTAGCATATGCGCCGGTGGATACGTTTGAAATTCACGTATCGAAATGGTCTCTCACCCCATGGGACTGTAACCGTGTTTATAACTATAGGGCGAGTTATACGACCTCGGAATTCATTTTCCGGCTCCGAGCACATGTCTTCATCCCCTGTAAATATGAATATATTTGTTACGGAATAGTATAGGTTCACACCTGCTATAGGGGCCACGTTTTGGAAAATGGTGTGTTGACACGAGTCCACACTCTATGGGACTGTCTCATATTGTATGTAAGACGAGCTAATGCACAAATTAACATAGAACTCCACTTTCCGAGAATTTTTCAGTTGGAAAAAAATCATGACCAAATATGATTTTGTATGACTTTCCATATAACATACAGAAACCCCAATTGATTTAAATACGCATAACGCGATAGTTGTACTCCAAATTTACCTTATATTTAGCTTATCTTATCTTGGCTATTTTTTAAGTATTATTAAGTGTTAACTACTTGGACACTAAGAGTAAAAGGCAGGTGTCGTAGTAGACGTAATTACAAACAATCGTGGCAGGAAATACTCAGTTGTGGCAAATTTTTGTCGGACAAGTTGCGATCAGTAAGGGAAATATATTGAAGAAAATGGCGACAGAATGTTCTAAAAAAGGTGCGTCACTTTAAAATTGTCTTTCAATCGAATTTAAAGAATGGCGTAAACGTTCCTAGATTAGTTTGATTTTGGCGTGCCAAACAGGTAAGATATATATAAGGTTTTTTATGATTGATAATTTCATATGTATTTATAAAAAGCGAGTCTTAAGACGTTTGTATTATTGTGAGCATTTGGCAACCAAACATTAAAACGTTAAGACAAGTTTTATCAAATATCGTATGAAATGAACAGACATAAATGATATGCCTATCACATAACTACGACAACCTATATTTCGAATAATTTCAACGTCAACATGTCTGGCACCAGTAACATAAACAAAGCATTACACAGGATATCCGACGGATTATGTGATCAAAATCTAAACAATAGGAACATAATAGTCATGTTATATTGAATTTAGCGCACAATACGACATCTATAGAGACCATAGATTTCCTAAAAAGTAATGCTATATTTACATTAGTTGCTCATTTTAGAGGTATACATTAAAAAGTTCGCCCAAACAAACGTCTTATTAATTATTATTTAATCCTAAGAAGGAACAGTCATTTTGACGATTATAAGTTGACGTGTCCACGTCAACAATAGTGAGTCATATGGTCACGTTTGAATGTCATTATAACTCCATAAACTTCATCTGAACTTGGTAAGTGATATACATATATATAATAGTAGTTGTAACAAGCTAATGTAAAAAAGATGCATTTATAATGTTTTGTGAATTATTTACATAATGCGTTCACTAATCTGATAAGAATGACTTATTACTTTTGACGGATAACGACGGATATTTCGGTGAAATAGAGATATAATGGATTTAAGGCATGTCTGACATGATGGTTGGTATCCTTTTCAAAAGTCTCGGTTGCCATAGTAACGAACCAATTATTACACTTCATTTAGTACTTAGAATTCGATAAGGTACACACACCACTGTAAGAGCGATTTGAGTAGTTCTAGACAAAAGTTGCATTACTCCACTGATAATAAGGGCCAGGGTTCGGCATACAAGACGTCGGACAATTTGTAACGGCGAAGAAAGAGAGAATTTGAATATTTCTCACACATTTTAGCACAATGGTCTTTTCTGACATATCACAGAAATACCAACTACTATAACTTCCATAAGGAATGGTTTGTTCCCGATAGATATGCAAATTAAGACTGAAATGTCCCTTTAACATAGTAGGAGTACGTACCTTAACGTAACATATTATAATAATTAACATATTGTCAATATACATAAACTACAAGGTAAACTACGTTAATAACACGTTATTGGACGCTGAGGCTCATTGATGTACAATATGTCACGTTCCCCGTCAGGAAAGCTTATAATAGCTCACCTTTACCCCTCAATTTCTAACAATAAGTATGTTCCTGTCTGATTAAAGGCCCAATATCCGCATCTTTCTTATTTTTTTCATGATTTAGGAGAATGTTGAAAAAAAATCCTATTGTAAATCATGCAGAGACAGGACTAAATCGAAGTCAAGATGAGCGATTATGATTCGGAATACTTTGATAAAAATCAAATAAATATTAAACATCGCTAGGTGGGTCCCACTTAGTCAAACAAGCCGAAGTTAGCCGACATTGTAACGTCGTTGCCGAGAACGTCATGTGACTACCGTTACTACGTAACGTCTGTCCGAACTCTTCCGAAAACGGGTCATGAACTTTCCGACTTCCGTTCGGTAATAATCGTAACTTCTATGGCGACCAGTTTGTTTACATGTATCGACTTTCAGCAACTGCTGTACTAAAGTTATTAAAAAAATCATTACAAATATTCTTTAATATATCTTAATTTCAACTACATCTACAAATACTAACAATATCGGAGTCGAATTTAACTTGAAATTTTGTTGATAGTTACGTATAGTGTGGCTTTAAATGGAATATTTATAAATACAATAAATTACAATTTTCGCAGTGAAATATAAGGTTGTACAGTGAACATTAAAGCGACATATTTCACTCCAGTGAAAAACAATCCCTAGCTTTTGACAAATCGGAATTCAGAATTGACAGTAAAAATATAACTTTGATTGTTACGTCATTGTTTGTACACAAAAGTGACGTTATATTTTTGTGTACAAAGAAGTCGTTATGCTCACAAAAACACGACGTAACAATCGCAAGGGCAATTAACTACATGTTTTTTTATGTACAATACAATTGCGAATTAACCTTTGGTGGAACTAGTAGTGATGGTCTTCTCTAAATGGAAGCGAGAAAACAAATGTAACCAATGCTTCGCACTCGTGCAAAATATCAAAGTTCCACCTCACGCGATGAAATATAACTGGTATTCATCAAGACATAATGAATATCCACTATATATTTGTGTTTAATTTTTTTAAAATTACATATTTTATTTTTGTTCAGAACTGCTTTCCAAAAGGGCACAACAAACCGCCAAAGAAGATTTTGTTTCAGCTTACTTTATGAAGGCATCAACAAATAGCTTTGATAACAACACAAATCCTCAGGTAATTAAAAGATAAACAAATAAGATAAATATAAAATTTAAAATAATAAATAATTTAAATAAATACTTAAAATGGGGCAAAACTGTAAGCACACGAACCCTTACCTTTTTCCTGCCTTATTTAGAAAGAGCAGCATATTTCCTGTTAATATGCAAACTATTTAAATGCTTAATACCACAATTTTGTCTGTTATGTTGTTATTCGCAGAAAAACACGAGTCTTATTTATCATAACTGCTATATTTTTAAAGGTCTGTTATGTTGTTATTCGCAGAAAAACATGAGTCTTATTTATCATAACTGCTATATTTTTAAAGAAGTCCAAACATCCATACATATCAAACACCCCATTAGAAAAATATGGTTTTGTTTATGGTTAAACCGGTAAAATTCCCATAAAATCCAATATTTTGTCAATTTCGTATCTTTGATTGACTATTAATAGCTCAAAAATGAGCACAATGTCATATGTCTTTCTTCATTTTATTTTAGGGTATGAAATCCTATTTTGACAAAAAACTGTTGACTTCACTGAGGTCTGCATCTTCAGTTTGTGTATGGATGAAAACCAACAATTCATTCACGCACTACTGCATGTATTATTTTAGCGAATGGGGTCAAAACGGCAAAAACCTATATTGTCCTTGCTATACTTTATTCCGTCCTTGGATATTACCTCCCTTATGAGTAGGAATCCATTATGACGTCATTATTCACATTGTTATCTCAAAAATATGACATTACTCTTGCATGACGTCACAATCAATACCAACCCGCAATGAGAGATAACTCTAATATGCAAATACAGAATAACAGTCGTTTAAACTCTTAAAGGCCCACTACCTTTCCGAAACGGCTTTTAATTTTTAAAATGGGAATGTAAAACAAGATCGATAATTTTGTAGAGTCCAAAAAAATTATTAACTTACCGTTAATACTATATTTATCATCACCTTCTGAACGATTTGATTAAAATAAATAAAATGTTTATTTTCATAACGCGGGTCGTATTATGTTTCCCGCCGTCGTCCTAAATACCGCGCGGTAGTTGACTATCACTGCGCCAGACGGCAAAACAGCGAAGTGACTCTCCACTGTTTTCATATATTACGCAGGCAATCTTGCATATGTTTGGTGTCGTAACCTTATTTTAGATCATCGGTATGCATTTTCTGGTGTTATTAATGTTTTTTTAAGAAACCTTTATATTTTGCTCCGGAAAGGTAATGGGCCTTTAAAACCAGAAGATGTTTATATTACATGTTTTTCGTGCTGAATTGATATATTCACTATATTTATTATTCAGTTTGTGATTACAATTTGTGTTTTGCATAGGGATATGTCAATCTCGGAACGGCTAAAAACAAAGTATGTGAAGACTTATGGTTAGCCAAGGTATGTTTCGCCTTTTTATTTTTCTATGTATACACCGTGTTAATTATGACCGGGTGGAGTGTGCTGCTCGATGTCTATAGTGGTATGCTTCAGTGAGATAGCACTATTATAATGGCAAGAATTTCACTTTTACAAAGAGACACAACGTGAATACACCGCAATCAAAAATCATACAGACGTTTACACATAGCCCACATGATCCTTGATATTAATATATAGGACGTTCGGAGGAATAATCCAAATTAAACGAAAGGAAGTATTCACCAATGGACAATATTTAAACAAAAGTGTGATACAATAGCATGATCACCTCTTGTATATGGTGATTGATATTCAAATTAAGTAATGAATCAATAAGTTACAAAACAAAATAATAAAAATTAAATAATGCTAAACAAAATAGAGAAAAAATATATATATATAGATAAGTAAATAAAATTCAAAAAATAATAAATTAATAAAAAAGATGAAAATATAATAACAATGATAAGAGAAAAAATTCTAGATATCAATAAAAATTAAAAAAAAACGGTGGAGAACTTCCATTATGGGAAAGGTTACAAATTGCTGAATATATAATTGTAATCTTGATTGCAGGTTATTACTGGACGATATTTTCCATTTACAATGTGTCGATATGGTTTTTTAATGTTTTGATAATAATAATAAAAGATTGTACTTTCATTCGATTGCACATTGAGTCAAGGAATCTTCTGTCATGTGGACGAACACATAAAATGTACAGTATTTACAACATAGTAATATACATAAAATAATTATAAAGAAAAATGAAACAGAACATATCACAAAAATAGTCAATCATATCACAGAATAAATTATCAAATCACAAAGTAAAATCATGATATCACAGCGAAATACAGAAAATTGCCATAAGTGTACACATAAAAGTCATGTTGCAATAAGTGATAATGAAATAATAAACACAAATATGTGTCTTAATGTATATCCCACTGATAGCCTATGTGTTAATACAAACCGTTGATTCCAGATCTCCGAGGTTGTTGGCACGCCTGGTTATGTTGGTAAACACCTACTCTTCTACTTCCCATTTCACGGGTTGAAATGGTAAATATATCTAAGATTTCTCAACAGTATATGGGAATTGATCAGTTTTTGAATATGTAACATCTTTTCTGATTAGTCAGAAGTGTGTCACGTGATGGTTTATAAATACTGGCATTGCCTTAAGTGTGTGAATACAAATGTATATATATATGCATTTATATTGGTGCGTGCTGCACGTAACGTGACGTCAATCTATAATGATTTCGCTTGCTAAACGGCAGTATTTGTGTACGCTTAAACAATATGGTTATGATCGATTCTAACCTTACACAACACATACATCTTAGCAATTTTCATGAAGATTTTTCATTAGAATTCTGTATAGAAAGGAAGACAGTTCCGTCAATTTCGACTGAAACTCGCAGGGTTCGTCAGCATCATATGAAACCATCTGGTACCACTGATAAAATAACTGAAAACATGCCTTAACATGAAAATGCATTATAAAAACTTATTTAATACTGTGTTTTAAAACGTTCGAAGAAGTTGTGGAAATAACTATTAAGTTTAAAAATGTTTTATGTAGATCTACATAAAACTTTGTGGTTAATAAAACAATGAATGTATCTGGAATCGACACCGCACAACATCGTCGGTCAATATTGTTTTTTGTGGTCGAGTAATCAAGCTATAGACATCAGACAAATGCTTTAATTGCATAATAGGCAGTACGGTATTGCCTGGAATGGTGGAATAGCCAAACAATACAATGTGTAATATAGTGAAGGGTAACAAAGGCAACAAAACACGTCACAAACTAATGACGTCACAGTATTTACCTACATCAAAGGGCAGTTAACTCTGTGCTAATTTTACAGAATCACACTATATGTTTTTATTTCAGCGTACGTAAAACAGTTGCCAACTTTATAGAAGAGCGTTTCAACAGCAAAGATAGAATTGAAGAAGAAAAGGTAAGATTTGCCTTAAGTTATTGGGATACTGAGTAAAAGGCATATATTTGAAGATATAATTCCCGATTTACTTTTACAAAATAGAAATAAAGTGAAAAAAAAAAATTTTGGTTCGAGTTCATTTCAAGATTTAATTGATGCTTCATTTTCACCACGATTTCATTTCGAGATAAAAAAAAACCTATGACTAAGTGTAACGATAACTAGCCCCATCACTAAGTTTACTGAGAAAGAGCCCCATCACTAAGTTTACCGAGAAAGAGCCCCATCACTAAGTTTACCGAGAAAGAGCCCCATCACTAAGTTTACCGAGAAAGAGCCCCATCATTAAGTTTACCGAGAAAGAGCCCCATCACTAAGTTTACTGGTAAAGAGCCCCATCATTAAGTTTACCGAGAAAGAGCCCCATCACTAAGTTTACCGAGAAAGAGCCCCATCATTAAGTTTACCGAGAAAGAGCTCCAACACTAAATTTACCGAGAAAGAGCCCCATCACTAAGTTTACCGAGAAAGAGCCCCATCATTAAGTTTACCGAGAAAGAGCCCTATCACTAAATTTACCGAGAAAGAGCCCCATCATTAAGTTTACCGAGAAAGAGCCCCATCACTAAATTTACCGAGAAAGATCCCCATCACTAAACCGAGAAAGAGCCCCATTACTAAGTTTACCGAGAAAGAGCTCCATCACTAAGTTTACCGGGAAAGAGCGCTAGCCCCATCACTAAGTTTACCGGGGAAGAGCGCTAGCCCCATCACTAAGTTTACCGAGAAAGAGCTCCATCACTAAATTTACCGAGAAAGAGCCCCATCACTAAGTTTACCGAGAAAGAGCCCATTCATTAAGTTTACCGAGAAAGAGCTCCATCACTAAATTTACCGAGAAAGAGCCCCATCACTAAGTTTACCGAGAAAGAGCTCCATCACTAAATTTACCGAGAAAGAGCCCCATCACTAAGTTTACCGAGAAAGAGCTCCATCACTAAGTTTACCGGGAAAGAGCGCTAGCCCCATCACTAAGTTTACCGGGAAAGAGCGCTAGCCCCATCACTAAGTTTACCGAGAAAGAGCTCCATCACTAAATTTACCGAGAAAGAGCCCCATCATTAAGTTTACCGAGAAAGAGTCCCATCACTAAATTTACCGAGAAAGAGCCCCATCATTAAGTTTACCGAGAAAGAGCCCCATCATTAAGTTTACCAAGAAAGAGTCCCATCACTAAATTTACCGAGAAAGAGCCCCATCACTAAGTTTACTGAGAAAGAGCCCCATCACTAAGTTTACCGAGAAAGAGCCCCATCACTAAGTTTACCGAGAAAGAGCCCCATCACTAAGTTTACCGAGAAAGAGCCCCATCATTAAGTTTACCGAGAAAGAGCCCCATCACTAAGTTAACCGAGAAAGAGCCCCATCATTAAGTTTACCGAGAAAGAGCTCCATCACTAAATTTACCGAGAAAGAGCCCCATCACTAAGTTTACCGAGAAAGAGCCCCATCATTAAGTTTACCGAGAAAGAGCCCCATCACTAAATTTACCGAGAAAGAGCCCCATCATTAAGTTTACCGAGAAAGAGCTCCATCACTAAATTTACCGAGAAAGAGCCCCATCACTAAGTTTACCGAGATAGAGCTCTATCACTAAGTTTACCGGGAAAGAGCGCTAGCCCCATCACTAATTTTACCGGGAAAGAGCGCTAGCCCCATCACTAAGTTTACCGAGAAAGAGCTCCATCACTAAATTTACCGAGAAAGAGCCCCATCACTAAATTTACCGAGAAAGAGCCCCATCATTAAGTTTACCGAGAAAGAGCTCCATCACTAAATTTACCGAGAAAGAGCCCCATCACTAAGTTTACCGAGAAATAGCTCCATCACTAAATTTACCGAGAAAGAGTCCCATCACTAAGTTTACCGAGAAAGAGCTCCATCACTAAGTTTACCGGGAAAGAGCGCTAGCCCCCATCACTAAGTTTACCGAGAAAGAGCGCCATCACTAAGTTTACCGAGAAAGAGCTTACCGAGAAAGAGCCCCATCATTAAGTTTACCGAGAAAGAGTCCCATCACTAAATTTACCGAGAAAGAGCCCCATCATTAAGTTTACCGAGAAAGAGCTCCATAACTAAATTTACCGAGAAAGAGCTCCATCACTAAGTTTACCGGGAAAGAGCGCTAGCCCCATCACTAAGTTTACCGGGAAAGAGCGCTAGCCCCATCACTAAGTTTACCGAGA
Source organism: Argopecten irradians (assembly GCF_041381155.1). NCBI lineage: Eukaryota > Metazoa > Mollusca > Bivalvia > Pectinida > Pectinidae > Argopecten > Argopecten irradians. Next base: position 19,793,310 of record NC_091149.1, on the reverse strand, counting down.
AAGAGCTCCATCACTAAATTTACCGAGAAAGAGCCCCATCACTAAGTTTACCGAGAAAGAGCCCCATCACTAAGTTTACCGAGAAAGAGCCCCATCATTAAGTTTACCGAGAAAGAGCTCCATCACTAAATTTACCGAGAAAGAGCTACCATCACTAAGTTTACCGAGAAAGAGCTCCATCACTAAGTTTACCGGGAAAGAGCCCCATCATTAAGTTTACCGAGAAAGAGCCCATTCACCAAGCTTACCGAGAAAGAGCTCCATCACTAAATTTACCGAGAAAGAGCCCCATCACTAAGTTTACCGAGATAGAGCCCCATCACTAAGTTTACTGATAAAGCGCCCCATCACTAAGTTTACCGAGAAAGAGTCCCATCACTAAGTTTACCGAGATAGAGCCCCATCACAAAGTTTACCGAGATAGAGCCCCATCACTAAGTTTACTGGTAAAGTGCCCCATCACTAAGTTTACCGAGAAAGAGTCCCATCACTAAGTTTACCGAGATAGAGCCCCATCACAAAGTTTACAGAGAAAGAGCCCCATCACTAAGTTTACTGATAAAGTGCCCCATCATTAAGTTTACCGAGAAAAAGCCCCATCACTAAGTTTACCGAGAAAGAGCCCCATCACTAAGTTTACCGAGAAAGAGCCCCATCACTAAGTTTACTGGTAAAGTGCCCCATCACTAAGTTTACCGAGAAAGAGTCCCATCACTAAGTTTACCGAGATAGAGCCCCATCACTAAGTTTACAGAGAAAGAGCCCCATCAGTAAGTTTAACGCATGTTCAGATAAATTAACTTTTGTTTATGACTCTTTTTGTAAGTTACGCGAAATATCTATTGAGCTACGGCAATTTTTTGTCGTGAAATGTTTGGGTTTTTTTTTTTTGGTTAGGCGAAATTTGTTGTAAGTTACTCGTAATATTTTGTGAGTAACGCGAAAAATTGTGTGTGCCACGCGAAATCTTTTGTGAGTTTGTGAGTTACGCGGATCTTTTTGTGAGTACAAACATATCTTGTAAGTTACGCGAAATCTTCTATGTGTTACGCAAATCTATTGTCTATTACGCGAAATCTTTTGTGTGGCACGCGAAATCTTTTTCTGTTACGCCAAATTGTGGCTTGTCGTTTTTACAGCAGTATAAGTAGTACTGCAACAATTATGATGCGTCTTTACAAGCTGGAGATCTTTTAGACATTAAGCAAAAGAAAAAAAATAAGTATAAAATATATATCATTAACAAAACTTCAAACAAACAAAAAATTCAATAATATGTTAATAAGAAAATGTATTTTAAATAATAATAAATTTTGAGAAAAATGACAGCAATATTGAGAAATCCTGAAACGTGAAACCATATGGTATATCGATGGAAGAAACATAGTGCTCATTCTTATGTGAAATTGCCTACACTTAGTATGCTGATTGGAATTATACTTAAATTAAGCAGACTATATAGAATGTGACGATGGTTCTGAAACAATCGAGTTTGCTCATTCGTTGAGGATGATAGTTACATTCAATGTCAATACATAGATAAATGATCAAGAATATAATTTACGTGACGTTTTCATTTGATTTGTTGATATTATCTATCCACTTTTGTTTCCAGATCATCCTTGTAGTTGGAGTGGCTGCTGCCCTGAACGCCATGGCGTTCACTCTTGGAGATGTTGGAGGTAGTATTCCATCTTTGCATATTACAGAGTTAGGTCCCTTGCGGGTAGGTATCGATTGCTACGTAATTATTTTGTGAGCGCAATTGACCCATCCCCAATCGGAGCTAAGCTCCGCCCACTTTCCCGAAGCATGGTTACTGTTGCTAGGTCGGACAAACACTGAGGAAAGATGGCGGATGCTGCGATAATCCGTGCAGCAACTTGAAGGATCTTCCGCACGACTATTCTTTAAAAGTATTCAAAAGAATCCATCAGTTTAAAATCAACACAATAGGCTCCATTGGGGTTTCAAATATTTTATTGAGGCGTATCTTGGGAAAGTTAAACTAACAAAACCAGCATCGATAAACTGTCAGTTTCGGAGCCAACGAAACAAATGACCAGCCGCATCTGCTGCATCTCGACATAAATACAGTGAGAATATCTTTATCTATTTGCCCATGTGTTGCAGGCAAAGTAAAAAAAACTTTAACTGTATATGCAGGCTTTCCATGTGTATTTATAAATGTTTACAAATATTACCTTACCTTTGGCTCCGCCCCCTCGCTCGAATGACAGACAGTTCCGAACGCAACTACTCAGCGATACGTAGCCGTCAGGAAGTACTTCGTCTACAGTAAACACGGCTTTAACGAATCAAGGAAATATTATCATAAAGGATAGCTATCAGGTTCATTATTACTGCAAACACAAGGCAGTCGAAATGAAAATAAAAAGCTCACTTGATCTACTGGTAAATGTTCGTTATAACCGTGGTTTATTTACTCTTGACGTAGTACTCGTCAGTTGAGTCACAGGAGTTACCTTGTGATACATATGTATAACTAACTCGGGTCACAGCTGCTTGTATTAGCTCCTATGTTATTTCTCTCGTAAATTCTTGAGCTTGTCTCAAGCACAAGTTCTGATAGCAACTGCAGTCTTACAATGTAGTCTTAGCGACAGTGCTCATACATCTCATGATCAGATAAAAACAATGAAACCAACTCTAATAATACACCATAAATAGCTTTATTTTGCAGCCTTAAACTTTTCTTGAAATCTTGCAATAAAGAATATAGAATGCCCAATAATGGTATAATATATCATATAACACATCAGTTAAATAATACTTATAACCTGTGATGATGAGAAGATAGGTGTTTTGATTTTGAGAAATGTTTTGAACTGTACAACATCAGTTTAAAGAATTCTCTGTTTAGAATGTAAAGAAATTACAGAAGTTACAGTATTATGTCAACATGTATACAGTTTATACTGTGTTGTAATTTTGAAATCATTTTCATAAAATATGCTTTTAAGTAAAAGCATCATGAGCATATGATTGTAACCTCAGACCTGCAAATTTATGTTCATTAAATGTCTTCTTACAGCAGGGAAAATGGCATGTTATCATTGTTATGCCTTTTCTACATTTACTTTTGATATCAAAATTTTACGTGTACATAAAATGAACAAAATTATACCAAAATTGTGTAATGAATTCCAGAGATGAACTTGAGATTACACTCCTCAATCTCCGAATGAATGTTAAATCCTTTGTCGGTCATGATGCCATCCATATCATGTAGGTATCTCTCCACAAGCTTTTTCAGCATTTCCCGACACCCTGACTGCTTGAATATTTCCTTGTTAGACATAAATTCATCAAATAACACAGGTATAAAAATAATTGAACCTCTTGGATCACATGCCACAAGACTCTGAAGTTCAATGTGTTTGTAGACTTATAATCCGAGTGGGTTTTGGAATATGCAGACAATGATGTTGGTTTAGAAATCTTTATTTCTGTGCAATCAAATACAGCAAATGTGGTTGGAAACTCCAGCTGATGAACTTTGGGCATGTGTTCATATATAACATCTCTTGATGGCCAGATAGAAAATTCTCCACATCATAAATACAAGTAATCCATCCAGTTGGGAACAATACACTTGCAGTTTGGTTTCTAAAGCCAAATCTGTAACCAAGATTCACATAATCAAAGTCGTGACAGACTTTCAATATAACTACATGTAATAACAGTTGATTTTCAACAGACAGTGACATAACTTCTTTCTGTCCATTGGTAGGCAAGTTGATAGGGTATTCTGCAACATCTGGTACAGTACAAAAAAGTTCACAATATAATCATACTGTTGTGTTGTAAATCCAGTGTAGTATCTGAACTGCTCCTCATTTGTCTCAAGTTCATGAACATTAAAATGATGTTATTGCTTGTCAGTTTGAACTGAAGAGCTGGAAAATTTTCTCTGTAATGTTTGGTATCTGCATAGAGTGTCAAAGAAGATTTTTTCCTGTCTATGTTGGATGTTCTCTTAATTGCCAAATTACAAAACGTCCATCGGAACACCCCTGAAATCAAATGAAGAGACATATCATATATATATATAAATAATTCCATAAACTCAAACAATGCTTCTTAGTTCTTGACACTAATCTCTCATATAGACCTTTTGAAAATCAAGACATTGTATATATTATATAACATTTTGCATTGGTTAGTTTATATTAAAGCCTTGAAAGTCTGTTTGGTCAATACAAATAATTAGTTTAAATAATTTAAAAGACTTATTAACATAAAATTATCCTGTAAACCCTTGTTTTCATTTCTTTTTCAAACATTGATATTTATTCGTTAACAGTCTCAGCCTCTCCAAAGGAAGTTGGGATGGGGTCGCTTCATTTGAGCCTTGACATTCTTTAATTTCAGACTCTCATATATAATTTTATCTCAAAACTTTATTAACATATGCACTGCTGACAAGTAAACATATCATGAAATTTAAAATAAAGGCATCTATTTGTGGAATATTAAGAAAACAATCTGGATTCAAGCACAAGTAAGAAAATTTTTACAATTATCTTCAAAAAGTGTTCCAATGTTGGGTAGCGTCACGTTACTCCTATAAAGAAACGAAATTGATTTGTTTTCTATGCATCCATACACTTGCGGCTGCAGTACTTAATATGAAATTTGATAAACTCGTTAAATAATTTGACATATTAAATTATTACATACATGTATAATTGTATGACCTCTACAGACACTTTAGCCCTTCAAAATTTGATTTCAAGTAATAATACAAGTATAATTATAGCGTAATTTGGGGCCGTGCCAGTTTGTTGGTGGATGAAAGCTGGAGTACCCGGAGAAAAGTACCTCACAACTGCCCCTCATGGTATTCGAACTTGTGACCCAGAGACGAAGGGATTGTGGAATATATTGGGACATCTTCAATCACTCGGACATGTACAAATACTACAATGGAGGTACAGCTCTCACTGATGTGAATGTGTTGTAGCCTGTACACATAATAACTGATACTTTGTAATGCATTGTAATCAATTTACCTTTCCTGTTTACTGATGGTGGAAAAATGATTTTTTCCTCTGAGGTGGTTGACGCACAGGGTGTGAACCTTTTGTGTCTCTGCTATTAGGCCCATGCCCGCCATGGAAGTGCTGATATGAAACAAAATGTATTACAATAATTAATATTACTTTAAATTAATGGAGTCAATAAATATGCATACTTAAAAACCTTGTCACACATGTTGTTAGATCTTTGTAACAGCGACCCCGAGTTGGAGTATCGGTGTATAGTATAAAATAATAATAAAAAAAAATCACAAAATATTTGGTCCAAACTCACGCTTACATGTATAGAAGATGTACGGTACATTCTCTTAGTTGTATATAGACCCATTTTTAATTTGTAATCCAAAATTAAGAAACAAAAATGCAGACTTCAGTCAAAACCCTAAGTTTTTCTCTTTATGTGACTGGGTCAATGTTTCGTGAAATCGGGGTCAGGTCATCTTATATACCTAAAACCCCTATATAAATATAAAATACATGCGCTGTGTTGTCTGAATTTACATGTCCCTGTGTCAAGTACTGTTATGTAGCCTTTAGTGAATGTTGCTGTTATGACTTTTGACAGTCTAGCTATGAGACGTGATAGCAAGTACGTTTTCTGCTGAAAGATACTCTTGTAAAATCCTTGTTGTTAATTTTTCCTACAATTATTCTCAAAACGTGTTTCAATATTGATTATTACCCGCATATATCAGCCAACACCCCCCCCCCCCCCCCCCCTTAATACTAAATACATTTTCACGGGGAAGTAAATTTAAATGTGCCATGTGATCATTGATTGCTGAAGTCTATTTCAAGTTACATGTGCATTAATTCCTCAACCATAACTTCATATTCTCTATACCTGCTTGAAATCGAAATCGCACGTAGGCCACTAGTGTCACTGTTGATTGATCTGCATGAATGCTTCCGTACAGTAGTACGCCTACTCACTGATCAAGCTACCTGTCGTCTGCTCGTTCACCGACTGGTCACGTTTTGCATTGATTCACTACGTTTATATCGTTTCGTACACATATCTACAGTTGGTAGTAGACTAAAGGTTACACCCTTGTGCACACGGAGTGCACTACGTTTAGACTACAGGTAGACACGGAGTGCACGAGGTTTAGACTACAGGTAGACACGGAGTGCACAAGGTTTAGACTACAGGTAGACACGGAGTGCACGAGGTTTAGACTACAGGTAGACACGGAGTGCACAAGATTTAGACTACAGGTAGACACGGAGTGCACAAGATTTAGACTACAGGTAGACACGGAGTGCACTACGTGTGAACACGGTGTCCACTACAGGTGGACATCGTGTCCAGGTACATTGAGACCTAGACAGACAAGGTGATGTGTTACAGTTAGGGATCGGGGAAGAATAAGTTCTTCAATTTGAAATAATACATAATTATAATTTTTAAGTGTTTATTTTTTTTTAATTACAACATCTACAATTTAATGTACAGTATATATAACTATATAATACAATATGTTTTAGTATACATGAATAAAACCTTTTCACTGCAAAAGTAATAAAGATTGATTTATATTCATTAAGTATATGTCTATTTAATATTATATCAGTAGTTTCCATTTCTTATCTTAAATTGTCTATATTACGTTTTCAAAAGTAAATGTTTTATGGGTAAATATATATATCATTTACATCAAGCATTTTCACAAGTCAAAAACAACTTTGAATTGCAGCAAAAACCAGTCCTAATGTGCTTTTGAGACACTTTTTCTTTTATAATAAGCTATCAGTAATACAATCATATACCGGGTAATACATAGCTTTTAAACAAAAAGATTTGGTGCCTATCAATCAGTTGTCTAGCGATACCCTTGTAGATCGTCTTTCATTAAAATATATACACTTTTATAATATTTTTCTTGCTATTTTAAGTTCTAAAAGTATTGTACGTAAAAAAAAAACTTAATTACATATTCTTTATTAAAAACTGAACGTCTTTAAAAGATCATGCAGAATTAAATCCACTTCAAACTATATGACGTCCTCCACTAATTGGTGGCTAGTCTACCTACAAGTACCCAATTCAGCTTGTTTTGATTCTTAATTACCGGTACACACAATAAGTTTATGATCCCAACCCCGCAAGTTATCTTGACCGTATATTGCGTCATGGTCCAATAATTATAACTTGTCAAACATACAGGTAAGCCACAGTATCCAGCTATACAGGTGCCTCAAGGTGACCATCGATAGATGGCCAGAGGGCAGAATCGTTACCTTCTGTGTTTGCACGGCTTTATGAGAATGGGGGCAGTATCCTTATATAATATGTGATTTTAGAATTGTTTCTATGGAAGTTTGTTAAGACAAACAAATATACTTTACCGTTTAAAAATCACATATGTTCATGAGTTTGAAACACATAAGTACCATTCTTCTTAGATACATGTACATGCTTGTTGTAGAGCCTGGGTAAACATGTACACCGGTTCCTGGGGGGGGGGGGGGGGGGGGGGGGGGGGCGTGAAGTGGAGCTGACGGTAGCTGTACAATGCGTAAATAATGCATGTCTGTCACAACCTTGAATTAACCAATAATACATATATATATTATAATCAAAATTAATGTAGATTAGGAACTTATTCAACATTGTAACATGGTATTTTATATACATAGTCATGATAATCAGGTTTCTGATATATGTAAAAAACCAGTGTAAAAAAATTAAATTAATGAAAAGATATTGGATGAAATATGGTATTCCAATAATCTTGAAATAAATGTTTTAGTTAACTATACACTTGGTATTTAGATTATTTTTAATTTTAATATATAAAGCTTCATTAGCAAATAAATTAAAATGCACTACTAGTTAAAACACATATCCCTATTGACTAGCATTGTTGTATAACTGTACGTATTTGTGTGATGAGTACAATGTATGTATGTAGAGAGGCTGCCACCTAAGTACATGCATGCTATAAATGGACCTCCTGGGGTTGGGATAAGGTACTACATGTATACAGGTGTTGTTAGTCTGTGATACACTTGACTGAACATATTGAAGGGTGCCCAAAGAAGGCCCCAGGCCCCTGGTCCCACTCTGGCCAATGTTAGGTAATTTAGATTATCATACCCGTGTGGTTGATGGAACAGTATGAAGTCCAAGTGACCATGGCAACTGCAGTCCTAGCCTAGGGGTCTACCTTTCGAGCAGGCAAATTTAAGTGAACAATATACTACATGTATGGATCATACATTAATATATATATTGTTATCATATAACTCACGCGGTTTGTAAAAGAAGGTCAAAATAAGGATATTGTCAAATTATCAAGGTTTCTAGAATTAAAATAATTATGACAAATTCAGAATCTAATCAACAACTATGAATCTACAGTTTAACTGGGTAGAAGTTGGATTTATTTTGATTCTGTCTGTTTGTTATCAGACATGTGACCTACATTTTAGCGATCGGTCCTTTGAACATAAACAGTGTTGATGCTAACGAGCAGCCACATGCCCGATAATAAATTTTTGCTTTCTTAAGCCAGTGCTTACAGGTTTCTCAATCGATTGAGTGTAATAAAGTGTAATTTCTAATGCCGATTTTTAACGTCTATGAACGATTTCTCATTTTTCCAATGCTTTGCAACGCGCCAGGTTCCATGTAGCAAATGTATACGTATTATACAAACTATTTCGCGCACCTTGCCGTTTAGAAAACTATATTCCAAACATACATAGTTAAACATTTTATGAAGAATTTAATTTGTTTATGTTTATATGTCCTTGCTTTTATTATGCCCATCAATATATTCTTTTTAATCAAAATAATTTGCCGATCAAAATATCTCTTTGGCGACGATTTGCTTATACTAAAAATCTTACTCCACGCAAGGTTCATCACTTTATGCGTACGAAAAAAAAAATCATCTTTAAACTACTTATCACTAGCTAAGAAAAACAGTTTTTACTGGGAACTATCCATTGATGAGACATAACCGGTATGTGGTTTACCGTACGCAGTTAATTTTCAACGCAGTTAATTTGCTTTTATAAATTCTATAATTAACGTCCTTATTTATAAATTAAATTGTTTGATAATATATATTGATACATTTTACTTTATATGTATCTATTCAAATAAACATTGCAGTACAAATGATTTCCAGTAATTAACGGCAATTTTTATGTTGCAATGAATATTATGTTTCTGATCGCAATAACTATTTCTATCTGTCAAAGTCCATATAGACTGCAGAATCAATACATATTTTCTCATATTTCTGTGGCACATCATCTAGTCTGTCTGTGGTCTGGATGTAGTGGACATTTTACCTGGACACGATGTCCACCTGTAGTGGACACCGTGTTCACACGTAGTGCACTCCGTGTCTACCTGTAGTCTAAATCTTGTGCACTCCGTGTCTACCTGTAGTCTAAATCTTGTGCACTCCGTGTCTACCTGTAGTCTAAACCTCGTGCACTCCGTGTCTACCTGTAGTCTAAACCTCGTGCACTCCGTGTCCACTCGTAGTTCACACCGTGTGCACAATGTGTAACCTTTAGTCTACTACCAACTGTATATAATATATGACTATTCTTATTCTAACTTTGAAATATTTAAAAATAATTTTAAAAAAAACTTACGAAAACGTACCTTTGAACAAAACGTGTTTGTCGATTTTGTCAACATCCAGCTAATCGTGGAGTCTGTTACATGTGCGAATCCACCTCAACATCGATAAATGTTGCTCTTACATCTCTCACATGGTCCGGATACCGAATGTCAAAGTTTCATAGACCAAATGTGCATCCTTTCACCGTTATAGTATCAGAAACGGTCGTAAATGTAAAGTCCAAGGCAGGTCGGTCAAGCGCCGTGTTTGTCCGACCTAATGGCGGGGGGCGTGACGACAGGACCGAGGTGAAGGGGTGAATTATTTTCATTGGTCAAAAAATAAAAAGGGGCGGAGTCGGGGATGGGTCAATTAACGGAAGTTCATATTGTCCCGAAAAATATGACGTTACACTCGTAAACAAATGACGTAACAATCGATACCTACCCCCAAGGGCAGATAACTCTGTAATATGCAAATACAGAATAGGTCTTACGGGTCAAAAATCCGAGTCTTCCTTCGACCTATTGGGGAAAAAATAGTGGTCTTTTCCTAAACAGACCCCAATTTCCCTTAGTATTTAAAGGCCACTACCCTACCGAAACAATCATTAAAAGTGACTTAAAAAATGTAGAACATCATAAGAATTATATCGATGACCTAAGATGAGCTTAAAACACCAAACAAATGCGAACTTGTCTGCGTAATCGATGTTAACAGTGAAGTTTTGCCGTCTGCCGCAGTGATAGTCTACTAATGCGCGGTAATTAGGACGACGGCGGGAAACATAAGACGACCCGCGCTATGAAAATTAACATTTGATTTATCTAATTAAAGTGTTTAGAAGGTGATGATAAGTGTATTTCTGACTGTAAGCTTATAACATTTGCAACTCTAAAAAAATTTCAATTTAGTTTTACATTCCCATTTTGAAAAAAAAAGCCGTTTTGGAAAGGTAGTGGGCCTTTAAACGCCTATAACAAGACACACTGTCCAAGTATCGATACTAGATAAACTAGATATCAATTGTGAACTAGGTTGTACACCTTAACAAATTCCCCTCAATGCTCCACTCGGAACGCCTCGGATGTAACTGTCGTACATTGACCTCGGATGTGACGCAAGGGATTCCATTTTGAGACTAAGGGACTATTTTTTAATAACAACTGGTTGTCACCGAGGAGACACCCTTGTTAGACTAGTTCCCTTCCCATAATTAGTTCTCTACTATCGCAAGGCTGCGCTCCGCTCACTAGGGACCGGTAGCGGGTAACCATGATGATTTTTCTGATTGGTCAATCTACATATCCGGTTCGCTGGCACCACTTTATTAGACGTGGAAAACCCCTTTACGCACGAAGCGACGGATCTTATCGTAAAGAATAAATTAATTTTATTGAACGATATATAAACAAAAGTGAATTAGGTTATCAGTTTTGAAATCATTTCGTGCTAACAGAGTTTAGGGTGCTCATAGGACCGACGTTAATGACGTTATTTCTTTTAACGGAAGTAGCCGTCTCCATGATGACATATCAAGCGCAGAAATGATGCGCACTCTAGAGTAGGAATTCTCACTCAAGATGGTTACTCGCTACCGGTCCTTAGTGAAGCGTACGCAAGGGAGGTAACTGAGGCGGGAACCAGTCTAAAACCCTTGTTAGTTCATCGATGCTGCTTGTTGACCGTCTCGAAGGTAATATGGCTACATTTAATTTAGACTATGTAATTTCAACATTTCAATTACTATTCATTTTCTTATGCGCAGTTATGGCGTAATTAGGTTTTCCGGCGATGGAAATGTTTGGTTTTTCTACATATTCTTACACCTATCACATCCGAGGTTATGTTTTAAATCCGATGAGTTCCGATTGTCAATGCTCGGGTATACGAGTAAGAAGAAACCGGTGCGTCCGTACAAAACCAAAGTGATCGAACAGGTGACCCCTGACCTTTTCCTGTTTATGCCGAGTGACTTAACCACTACATCACCCAGGATATTGTCTACTGTCGATAATAAATGCAAGTTCCTGTGTGCAGATGTTTTCGTATGCTCGGATAAACATGTTTGTATAAGAAATGTCGTATTAATAGTTTTTTTTTTTGCTCAAATTATAAATTTATCATTTACAGATGTTTGCCTATGCTCGGATAAAAAAATTACTATTTATAGACGTTTTCAACGATTTCAACGATTTTATTTTACATCCATACACATTATAATGTGTAAATTAAGGGGTATAACAAATACAAATGTATAGGCATGACAGGATGGACAAGTATATGTACATAACATTATTAATAGCAATTACTCCCAACATTTGTACATTGCACATGTATGAAATAAGAAAAAAAAAACTTAAATGATAAATGTAATATATTTTGATTTTATAGTAGCATCATTATTACGGTAATAGAAGAGGTTTAAGTTTTTTTAAGAAAAAGGGACAGTCCATTTAGGACACTCTTATTACATAGTGATATCAATCCTTTCATCTTTTTATTATTTTGGTTAATTCAGAAGTAGTTTGGAATATACTTTCGTTGCAAGTTTTGGACAACAACATTATTACAAACAAACAAATAATAAAACTCATATCCAACATGTTCCAAACACATATTACATAGTCTATCTTCTTTAGGAATATTCCGCCATCTGCCTGTTTCCTATGCTCGAATTAGAAATTGATTATTTACAGATGTTTTCCTCTGCCCTACTCCTGCATACCCTCGGTTAAGAAATGACATGTTAGACGTTGGAGGAGTAAACATCTATGAAGTTCCCATGTTTGAGGTAAGTACAGAGTCATGGGTAGTCTGACTCGACATTTTAAATTTACTGCTGTAAATACTGTGCATTTTATGTGTTCGACCACATGTGAGAAGACTCTTTGACTCCATTATAATAATTATTATTATAATGATTATTTCATTCTTTTTGACAAATTTCCAATAATACCATTAAGAAACAAGTATTACAACCCGTAAATATGAGAAAAACCTTGTATTACACCAGTAAGTATGAAAAAAAATCTAGAATTACACTCGTAGGAATGAGAAAAAAATTAGTAATACACCCATAGGTATGAGAAAACATTAGTATTGCACCGTAGGTATAATAAAAAAGGTAATATTACACCGTAGGTATGAGAAAACGTATATTACACCGGTAGGTATGAGAAAAAAGGTAATATCTACACCGTAGGTATGAGAAAAGGTAGTAATACAACACCGGTTAGGTGGTATGAAAAAAAAAAGTTGTATTACACCGGTAGGTATGAGAAAAAAGTATATATAACACCGGTAGGTATGAGAAAAGTAGTATTACACCCGGTATGGTATGAGAAAAAAGTAATATTACACCGGTAGGTATGAGAAAAGTAGTATTACACCGGTAGGTATAAGAAAAAAAGGTAATATTACACCGGTAGGTATGAGAAAAGTAGTATTACACCGGTAGGTATAAGAAAAAAGGTAATATTACACCCGGTAGGTATGAGAAAAGTAGTATTACACCGGTAGGTATAAGAAAAAAGGTAATATTACACCGGTAGGTATGAGAAAAGTAGTATTACACCGGTAGGTATAAGAAAAAAGGTAATATTACACCGGTAGGTATGAGAAAAGTAGTATTACACCGGTAGGTATGAGAAAAGTAGTATTACACCGGTAGGTATGAGAAAAAAGGTAATATTACACCGGTAGGTATGAGAAAAGTAGTATTACACCGGTAGGTATGAGAAAAAAGGTAATATTACACCGGTAGGTATGAGAAAAGTAGTATTACACCGGTAGGTATGAGAAAAAAAAGGTAATATTACACCGGTAGGTATGAGAAAAGTAGTATTACACCGGTAGGTATGAGAAAAAAGGTAATATTACACCGGTAGGTATAAGAAAAGTAGTATTACACCGGTAGGTATGAGAAAAAAGGTAATATTACACGGTAGGTATGAGAAAAGTAGTATTACACCGGTAGGTATAAGAAAAAAGGTAATATTACACCGGTAGGTATAAGAAAAGTAGTATTACACCGGTAGGTATGAGAAAAAAGGTAATATTACACCGGTAGGTATGAGAAAAGTAGTATTACACCGGTAGGTATGAGAAAAAAGGTAATATTACACCGGTAGGTATGAGAAAAGTAGTATTACACCGGTAGGTATAAGAAAAAAGGTAATATTACACCGGTAGGTATGAGAAAAGTAGTATTACACCGGTAGGTATAAGAAAAAAGGTAATATTACACCGGTAGGTATGAGAAAAGTAGTATTACACCGGTAGGTATGAGAAAAGCAGTATTACACCGGTAGGTATGATAAAAATTAGTATTACACCGGTAGGGATGAGAAAAAAGTAGTTTTACACCCCTAGGTATGAGAAAAAATAGTATTACACCCGTAGGTATGAGAAAAAGTAATATTTCACCGGTAGGTATGAGAAAAAAAGTAGTATTACACCGGTAGGTATGAGAAAAGTAGTATTACACCCGTAGGTATGAGAAAAAGTAGTATTACTCCCATAGATATGAGAAAAAGTAATTTTACACCGGTAGGTATGATAAAAAGTAGCATTACACCGGTAGGTATGAGAAAAGTAGTATTACACCCGTAGGTATGAGAAAAGTAGTATTACACCCGTAGGTATGAGAAAAAGTAGTATTACTCCCATAGATATGAGAAAAAGTAATTTTACACCCGTAGGTATGATAAAAAGTAATTTTACACCGGTAGGTATGATAAAAAAGTAGTATTACACCGGTAGGTATGAGAAAAGTAGTATTTACACCGGTAGGTATGAGAAAAGTAGTATTACACCGGTAGGTATGAGAAAAGTAGTATTACACCGGTAGGTATGAGAAAAAGCAAGTGTTACACCCCTAGGTATTAATTAAAAACTAGTTTTCAATCATAGGTATGATAAATTGTTTTTACACCTGTAGGTATGAGTAAATAACTAGTATAATATTTATGTCATGGTGGACTCAACTGATCCTTGTGGGATCCGAATGGATGTACTAGAAGTATATTATGAAAAAAGCAAAACAAGAGGTAAGACTTATAAAACAACTGCCATTTATAGTTTATAGTACGATATTCGATAGGTGTAATTTGCTCGCCTGATGTGCTAACAATGTAATAGCAGTGCGTTGTAAACATGAAACATCACTATAAGAATGACCCTATGAATTGTACATGTGTGACTGGATGACAATGCAAATGAAAGACAAACACAATTGTATTTAGTACTTTCGTTACGCCAAAAAATTACAATAAAAAAGTGTTTTTTTAAAATGTAGTAACAGCGCAATTATACATGCAACATTATATAAGAATGACCAATGCATCAACGTTGTCATTTTGTACATGTGGTGTGGGACTGAACTATTAATGGAAAGGGCAAAAAAATTAACATTTTAGAGTAATATGCGTACATCTAACTTTCAATGCAAATTTTCATATAAAACAACTGATATTAGATAATCAAATAATAGTTCTTTCTTTTTAAGGGTGGCTCGAATACCTGGTATGATTTTGGATAATCTCTAGATACATGCAAAGGAACGTTGTAGGTTCACGTTTTATGTGCAAGTAAACCGCGGCCTCTTCAGATACAATTCTGTATTTTAAGTTTTTATACAAGGGATCGGCAAAACCAGGTTGATATTACTTCAAGCAGAGAGGCATAAAACCAAAATGTCATTCTACTTATTGGGCCTATACTTAAGGTTAGCTCCATTCACTTTTGTGAAAACCCATGTCATTTTTTTCTAAAGGTCTTATTTTCTTGCATTTTTTCATGTAGATTTCAAATGCTAACTAATTTTTGTTATTTTCCAGGACCGTTTCTATACGTAATTATCATGTTTTGTCATATTTTCGCTCGTAAAAAAATCAATGAATAGGCCATACAGGATATGAAAACCTATGTCAATTTCACAATATTTGTATATGATATGCCCAAGATAATATGTTTTTCAAATATCATATAAAAACATGGGGTCCTCGATCAAAATTTCACAATTTTGTAAGCTTAAAGTTTGTAACTCACAACCCTACCCCCATTTCATCCAGTGCTAAGATGGTCATATTAGACTATTTTTTGAAAAATCATGCCGCAAAAAAACATTCCACATCAGTTCATATGTTTTTGTGATAGTATATATGGTTTATGTCTTTTTGGTTTTATGACTTTCTCCCAAATTGTGTGTTTAAAGGAAATCCGTATGCGATTTTTTTAGAATTCCGGAATTTCGGTCCGGCCGGGTCCCCTCTTTAATTTATAGCGACGAACGGCACTTCCGGTGTTTGAAAATCCATTCCCATTTACGACAGGGAACGCAAAAACCTCAGAGATAGCATATAATTTTCACTTCACTGCTTTTATTTGATTTATTTAATGATTTTAACATTCAACATTATATGTAAACAATTTTCACCTGTTGAAAAAAATATCCAAATATATATATATATAAATATATATATCGGAAACCATTCTGGAATTCAAAACAACCTCCGCAACTTTCGGTATAGCGTCATATGAATTGGCGCGGTTTTCAAAAAGTATGGACCTACCTTAAGCTCTTAGTCTATCATATCGTATTTAAGACCCGGTCATAATTGTGCAATTAGCCTATTGTAGTGTACTAAAAATAGTAGAAAGAAGGTTTCTTTTAGGCCTCGTGACCTAGCATATCACAACCTTCCTCTTGATGTAATTAAAAGATTTACACATAAAGTATCTCTTCGTAGTGGGGTCTTATGGATATGTGAGCTCAAGTAGCTAACGAAGCTACGTTATCTATTATGTATGTTTGCATATTACAGAGTTATCTGCCCTTACGGGCAGGTATTGATTGTGACGTCATGTGTTTGCGAGCGTCACATCATACTTTTCGGAGAAAACGAAGTGAATTGCGCTCACAAACTAATGACGTAAAAATCGATATCTACCCGCAAGGGAGCTAACTCTATAATATGCATAGACCAAATGCATAAGATTACGTTTATCACTACACTTAACTACGCAAAAACACGCATTAATCAAACATGGAATAGCGTATACCAGAATTCTGTGCACATTCAAAGTTTCTGATCCTGTTACGTAAAACCGCGCATTGCATTTGGGGTAGAGGTACGTCTGTATTCTCAGACACGTTTAGGTCTGTTACATTACGCTACGGTAGGTTGGGACACGCTATGATATGCTAGTATACGTTCTGCTTCGCTATTAACGCGAGTATGACCGGACGTAATCGTTAGGGAGTAAATAGTTTTGGAATATTCCTTTCAATTAAACCGTGTGCTGTGTGTTAATGTTAGTATATAATGCAGTTTCAAATTCAGATTCAAACTTTATTGACGTGACTATTGCATACGTGTATAATTATACTGACATCTAATGAAATACATGAAGCATTTTACATTTATAATGTATACATAACCATACACTTTAAATAGTTTACACCTTCATGCATCATATATACTTTTAAAGTATATTTAAGGTAGCTAGCTCCATACTTTTGTGAAAACCCATGTCATTTTTTTCTAACAGGTCTTATTTTCTTGCATTTTTCATGTAGATTTCAAATCTGTAAAGATAAAAGGGTGTTCTCGAACTACTTTTTGAGATATTTGAGCTTAAAATATACTATCCATGCAAATTTGCTGGCCAAAATAGAAAAATTCATAAAATTATGTTTTCTGTAATGATTAGGGTGAATGTAGTCTCGATCCTGTTGAATTTTTTGTCCGAAATTTCTAACGATAGAACAATATACAAAAATCTTGTATTTTTTTTCAAAAAAATGCTAACTAATTTTTTGTTATTTTCCAGGACCGTTTTTTTCTATACGTAATTATCATGTTTTTGTCATATTTTCGGCCCGTAAAAAAAAAAATCAATGAATAGGCCATACAGAAATTGAAAACCCATTGTCAATTTCACAATATTTGGTATATGATATGCCCAAGATAATAATTGTTTTTCAAATATCATATAAAAAACATCGGGCAGTCGTCCTCGATCAAAATTTCACTCAATTTTTGTAAGCTGAAGTTGTAACTCACAACCCCTACCCCCATTTCATCCAGTGCTAAGATGGTCATATTAGACTATTTTTTGAAAATCATGCCGCAAAAAAACATTCCACATCAGTTCATATGTTTTTGTGATAGTATATCTGGTTTATGTCTGTTTGTTTTTTTATGATTTTCTCCAAATTTTGTGTTTAAAGGAAATCCGTATGCGATTTTTTTAGAATTCCGGAATTTCGGTCCGGCCGGGTCCCCTCTTATCATTTATAGCGACGAACGGCACTTCCGGTGTTTGAAAATCCATTCCCATTTACGACAGGGAACGCAAAAACCTCAGAGATAGCATATAATTTTCACTTCACTGCTTTTATTTGATTTATTTAATGATTTTAAACATTCAACTTATATGTAAACAATTTTACACCTATTGAAAAAATATCCAAGTGGGATGTCGTGGCGTATCGCGAAACCATTCTGGAATTCAAAACAACCTCCGCAACTTCCGGTATAGCGTCATATGAATTGGCGCGGTTTTCAAAAGTATGGAACTACCTTTAAGCAATAAACTGTTACCAGATTGGACATACAGTTGATATGAAGCCCATCCGGAAGGAAGATAAATAGAATGGCGCCCGTTAGGGCGCCATGAATATTTATTTTTCGGACGGATGGGCTTCATATCAACTGTATGTCCAATCTGGTAACAGTTTATTACTTATATTTCCATTACCATTATTAAAATCCAACACTATACATGTATATCCTTTGAATTTTCCCGCTTGCGGTAGTGTTGACGTCACCAAGTTTAATAAACGGAACAGCCATATCATCAGCTTCTGAATATAGTTCAACACAAAACGGTTTGAAACAAGCGAACAAATGAAAATTATGCGATGATATTTTTGAAATACATGCTTTTTTGTAAACATAATAATACTATTAGATTTCATAGACCACACAACTTTGAAATCACTTTTTGAATTATTTGACCGTTATGTATAGGCGTAAGTATATATTGTATACACTATCCGTGACGCGGCGGAAACGTTAAATATTCATACGCTTGACCAGATTGGAGTTCATAGCGTGATATTGCCCATCTGGTTTGACATAGATCAAACGGGAAACTGAAAGTAGAATGGAAATATTAAGCAATAAACTGTTACCCAGATTGGACATACAGTTGATATGAAGCCCATCCGGAAGGAAGATAAATAGAATGGCGCCCCATAGGGCGCCATGAATATTTATCTTTCGGACGGATGGGCTTCATATCAACTGTATGTCCACAATCTGGTAACAGTTTATTACTTATATTTCCATTACAATCATTCGAATTCAAAACTATACACGTATATCCTTTAAATTTCCCGCTTGCGCTAGTGTTGACGTCACCAAGTTCAATAGATGGAACAGCCATAGCATCAGCTTCTGAATATAGTTCAACACAAAACGGTTTGAAACAAGCGAACAAATGAAAATTATGCGATGACGTTTTTAATACAAGTGATTTTGTCAACACGATAATACTGTTAGATATCATAGACTGCACAACTTTAAAACCACTTTTGAAATTATTTGACCGTTATGTATAGGCGTAAGTATATACATCGAATATATTATCAGTGACGCGGCGGAAACGTTAAATATGCATACGCTTGACCAGATTGGAGTTCATAGCCAGATATTGCCCATCTGGTTTAACATAGATTAAACGGGAAACTGAAAGTAGAATGGAAATATAATATGGTGACGTAGATAGAACCTTAAATAATGCTCAGACAAAGGCAGGACATAATTTATAACATTTTGAAAAGAAAATTGTTTCTTTCAGCAAAGCAATTGGTTATAGAACATCAAATAAGTCTTTCGAGATATATTGACATTTTTTTCGGTAAAGGGTATCAATATATTTCAGGAAAAGTGAAAGTAATATTGAAAATCCTGCAAAACTTGTATATGTTGTGTCAAAGGAATATAAATGGTTTTGCATATATCAATTATAGACCTTTGTTGAGGTCCATTATTTTTTTTATATTAGTTATGTCGTTTCTTTACAAATGTCAAAACAATCTTTATCTTTAATGTGTATATTATTCACAAGAAAAAAAATTAGTCAAAGAACGTCTCCCTGAAGAATTCAATGTTTGGGTAATGAAGTTTTGCAAAGGACTATTAACTCGGTGTTTCTAAAAATGGAAACACCGAATTAATATGCTATATATTGCACGACACGTGACCATGTATTAGCCAATGAAAATTATGGAAAATCAGAGCACATCTAATATACGAAATTATTAAGTAAAGACTTATACACTTACCCACACATGTGTCTACGAATCTGAAACTTTACAGGGTCTGACAGTCCGTGGGTTGCTAATCACCAGTCCTAATAACCCCACGGGAAAGGTTTACACACCAAAGGAATTGACACAGATGATGGAATTCTGCAAACGGTAAAATGGTCTTTGCATCTTATATATTCCTTGTCTGCATATGATAGAGTTACTCCCCTTCCTTGCAGGTGGGATCCATTGTGACTTCACTATTTTGTGAGCGAAATTCACGTCGTTTTATCTGAAAATACGATAATAAGCTGGTGAACACATACAAATTACAATCAATTTCTACCCGCAAGGGCAGATAACTTTGTAATATGCAAATAAAGGCAATCCCAAAGGACAATCTATGAAAAATATCTAAAACACAGAACAATATATTTATGCCATACTTTGCTTCATGGTTATGTAACAGAATTAGCCTCACTGAATTGCCATTTTATACAGAAGGAAACTGCACGTTGTATTTGATGAAATATACGCCTTGTCGTCACAAGGACAGAAGTGTTTCACTAGTGTCCTGTCTCTGGACATTCCGGATCCTGGAAGAACTCATTTCATGTGGGGAATCAGTAAGGTAATTCAGTATTTACCTAAACCTACTTCATGTACGTGGGGAACAACAAAAACAATAACTAAATTGTAAACATAGTATTGATGATTATCGGCGACCTGAGTCCTCTACTTGATGCTTCACATAAATCATAACATTACACCAAAATAGCATGCATATTTACAGATTAATTAACGAGTAATAAGGATACCGTCATGCCAAGAACAAGATAGTGATAACGCCACCTAGAAAATATTTCAATTTATGTAGGAGTTGTTCCTCTTGACTACGCTAAACAAGAGTTAATTTTACATGTGATATTCATAACGTGGGAATTGGCACCCAACGAACTTATTCCAAGTTTACAATGTACCGTGTTATAAATATGTAATACACCAGAGAAGTTTCCAGAATTGCTGTCCGTATTCTGTTCATAACCTATATATTAGTTGTAAAACGCTGTTTTCCGGTGGATAAACATGTGGCTTTTAAGTAAGCAGTTTCTTTCATTATGCACCACGTTTTTTCAACAGTAAAACATGCATCACAATTCAATAAGGCTTATAGAAGGTATACAAATAAATCTAAAACTTGTTATTATTTATGTAATCATCATAGTAAAAGTAAATTAATAATTACGTTTTTTAAATGTATGAGTTTCTTTCAGGATTTTGGTTTATCCGGATTTCGATGTGGTGTTATATATTCCCATGACCTCAGTGTTATAGCTCAACTACAAAAGATTTCCATATTTTCTTCTATACCAGCACCAACACAATTCCTTGTAAACGACATTCTCTCCGATACAGGTAAAACCGTCCTCTATGTTCCAGGGGTTGCTATCACTTGTTATATATACGCTCTTGTATTATGTCAAAGCAAAACTGAAGGCTCTGTTTACATCAATAGATCAGCAGGTAGTTTGGTTGGTCATTTGATGTACATCAAAAGAATCGAATAATCTTACACTGTAGTCGATTTGTATGTCACTATCTCTGTAATCTTCACTGAAAGTTCTTCGGGCCTGTGATTGGTCAGTTTTTTTTTCTCCTGAACTGTCTTCGTTATAACTATGACATATCCCAGAGTTGGATGTAACGCCTAAATATATATCTAGAATATATAACGATCTTTGAGTTAAAGTCATCAGCTACAATGCACCTGCTGTGACTATCCCTGTATCCCCGATTCTCTATGGGTTACTATCCCTGTCAGTATATCCACCCTTGGAATATGTCATAGCAAAACTGAAGTCAGTTCAGGAGATATTAAAACTGACCAATCACATGTCTGTAGAGACATCATTTGAAGTTTACAGAGAGTGACTCCAAAAACTTCAAAACCATAAGTCAACCACACTGTGACAGTTTTCAATTCTTGTGGTGGACATCAACAGAACAAAATTTCTGTCTCATTTCTTTTCCCACAAAGAGCCTTCAGTTTTGCTATGCCAAATTCCAGGCGTTATTATCACGATGGTATCAGGAGTACCGACAATGGTCTAGTTATAACTGTGGTTTCAGACTTAGGGCTTAGTTTTTAAATCTATTTTTATTTCAGATTGGCTAGACAACATGTATTTCCCGACTTATTACGACAGAGCAAGAAAGTCTTTCCTACTGGTGAAAGATGTTTTGGATAAATTTCATATCACAACCGCCTACGATTGTAAACATGTTATTTTTTATATGGATGGATTTGTCACAGGTAGTCAATTCAATTCTGTATTTCTTTGAACCTTACGGTTCATCAGTAAAAAAACACTTGCATGATTATGTACAATGCAAATTATAACAAAACTTAATGTAAAACAAGATAGATATTTAGCACACAGGTACACATACAGGTATACATACATACACATACGGATAAACATACAGATACATATACAGATACACATACAGATACACACACATACAGGTACACACAAATATACACATACAGATACAAATACAAGTATACATACAGATACACATGCAGGTGTACATTCAGATATACATATAGGTGCACCTACATGTACATATACAGATACACATACAGATACTCATACCGATAAAACATATAAAGAAACAGATACACATACATGTACACATACAGATACACATACATATACACATACAGATAAACATATAGATACACGTTCAGATACACATATACATATAGGTACACATACAGATACACAAACAGATACAAATACAGATACACATACAGGTACACATACAGGTACACACACAGATACACATACAGATAAACATACAGGTACACATACACATACAGATACACCTACAGATACAAATACAGATACACATACAGGTTCACATTCAGGTACACACACAGATACACATACAGATAAACATACAGGTTCACATTCAGACACACATATACATATAGGTACACATAAAGATACACATACAGATACACATACAGATACAAATACAGATAATACAGATACGCATACAGATACACATACAGGTACGCATACAGATACACATACAGATTGACATACAGGTACACATACACATACAGATAATACAGATACATATACAGATACACATACCTATACACTTACAGAGTGATACACATACAGATTCACATGCAGATGGTACCGATACACATACAGATACACATACCGATACACATACAGATACACAATACACATACAGATAATACATGTACACAAACAGACACACATACAGAGTGATACACATACACATACAGATACAGATAAAACAGATGCACATACAGGTACACATACAGATACACATACAGGAACACATACAGATACACATACAGGTACACATACAGATACACATACAGGTACATATCCAGATATACATTCAGATACACATATACATGTAGATAAACATACAGGAACACATAGAGATACAAATAAAGATACACATAGATACGCATACAGGTACACATACATGTACACATTCAGATACACATATAGGAACACATAGAGATACAAATACAGACACACATGCAGGTGTACATTCAGATATACATATAGGTGCACCTACATGTACATATACAGATACACATACAGATACCCATACCGTTTAAACATAAAAAGAAACAGATACACATACATGTACACATACAGATACATATACATATACACATACAGATAAACATACAGGTACACGTTCAGATACACATATACATATAGGTACACATACAGATACACAAACAGATACAAATACAGATACACATACAGGTACACATACAGGTACACACACAGATACACATACAGATAAACATACAGGTACACATACACATACAGATACACCTACAGATACACATACCGATACACTTACAGAGTGATATACATACAGATTCACATGCAGATGGTACCGATACACATACAGATACACAACAGATACACAATACACATACAGATAATACAGGTACACAAACAGACACACATACAGAGTGATACACATACACATACACATACAGATAATACAGATACACATACAGGTACACATACAGATACACATACAGGTACACATACAGATACACATACAGGTACACATACAGATACACATACAGGTACATATCAAGATATACATTCAGATACACATATAGATACACATACAGAACACATAGAGATACAAATAAAGATACACATACAGATACGCATATAGGTACATATACATGTACACATTCAGATACACATATA
Organism: Argopecten irradians; assembly: GCF_041381155.1. Classification (NCBI taxonomy): domain Eukaryota; kingdom Metazoa; phylum Mollusca; class Bivalvia; order Pectinida; family Pectinidae; genus Argopecten; species Argopecten irradians. The sequence continues at coordinate 19,769,048 of NC_091149.1, read as the reverse complement.
GGAACATATAGAGATACAAATACAGACACACATACAGATACGCATACAGGTACACACACAGGTACTCATTCAGATACACATACAGATACACATACAGGTACACATACATATAAACATACAGAGATACCCAACACCTATACGGCTGCTACGCTAGTGTAGAGGGTGCTTGTATTTTTGTTTCAAACGGTATTTATTCTTTTTATCAAGACCTTAAATTTTCCTTAATCAGATGATTTCCAGAAGTTGAATCAATTTGGCTACCATGCTAGGTGCATTATGATAATATCCAGTTTTATAAAGCGGTTTCTAATATCTTAATGATTACTGCATTTAAAAATGGTACTCGTCTTCAATATCATCATTATCACAATATACATATGTATACATTTTCTTAAAGTTTCTAAATTTAATTTATGAGACGATAATCTAAGTTTAACAATTTCATTGATGTGTTGTAGAGGAATATATGTATCTTTAAAAATACTGTTTTAAAAATATGCACCTCAAACATATTTGTATTAAGAACACTATAGGTGACGAATTGATAAATTCTAAACAATATTGTTCAAAATTACCAATCATTAGAATTTTAATTATTTCCAGTACTCTATTTTCATTAAATGAGTCAATATGAACAGCATTCCATAAATACCCTAGCCCTAACCTAAATAAGTCACTCCTTATATTATAAAACCAATCCCCCGCTCTCTATCATAAACGTGTAACATTAAAACACAAATGTCTTCAGGCTTGATTTTCATCCGGTTTACATGTAGAGGAAGTGTACCAAGTTCGTGATATACCATACTGTTAAGACTACTTTTCTTAATACCTAAAATTATCTTACAAATTCAATAGTACGTGTTTATAATACGCGTGAGAGTCGAGACATGGTAACATATAACTTCAAGTCTAGATCTGTATATGAATCTATTACGATATATTTTATAACTGATTCAGATTATGTAATGGAATAGACATTTTAGCAAATCTCAATAGTAATAACTTAAAAATGCATTAACAATCTAATAAAACGCCGGTAAACAGAAAAATGAGTATGTTTAGATTAGTTTTATAAAAATAAGATTAGTTATTATATGTCTGAGTATTACTCTAACAGTCTAAAGTGAAAGTGAAAGTGAAATGAAGAGCATCTCCTTAATAAGACCATTTTAGGGCTCTCAAATGGTCCTTTATAACACAATTTGACCTAAGTATAAACACTATTTGGCAATACAGATCTCCAATGATCCTTTGGGTGATCTTTATAGACAGGTTTGCATGCACATCGTTTTTTTAATTGTTTCGTTTAACTAAGATTGATTCGTAAAAAACAAAACAGTAAACATAAAAGACCTATCCTATATATGCTAAATCAAATGTTAGATTATTGTTAAATTAAATGTGTTGGAATGGATCAGTTTTTGAAGGAAAAAACCAAAGAGAACGAAATCGAGCTGTTCGACAAGTTTATGGAGGCGGGTGTTTATATTTGTCCTGGTACAATATTGCTATCCAATACTCCGGGATGGTTCCGACTGACTTACACGTTGTCACAGGTGGACTTGGAAGAGGGTAAGTAGCACAATTATATAGTGGCATATTTCTGCCGTCGAGTATTTTGCCAGGATAACTATGTCAACCAGTCGAGTTAAAACATGACAAGTTATTGTATTTATGTCGACAAATTTAGCATTTAACGATATCGACATAAGCATCTTGGAGAGTTATTATCATGGCCGGCTTTCATGGACCTCGTCGTAATAAGCTAAGTCGACTTTTTTCAAGATATAAATCTATATTCCGACATAATTATCTCAACGAATCGTGTAAATGACTTGACCTGTCAACATAATCATCTCAACAAATTACTTTATAACTCGACTAGTCGACATACGTACCTTGGCAAAGTCGAGTTACTGTATTGCGACCTTATATAACACGATCGCAGAATTATGCCACCACACCATACTATTTACAAATCATAATGTAAACCTCCTTATCACAACAGTCACATTTCAACTTGTCCGGAAAGTCAGCTGTCTTTCAAAACGATCGGACGGGCACCGCACGTTCGTTGCATTTCATATTGTAAATGCTACGAGCATGAGACGTGACTACATTGTGAATACTGTCTGGCGATCGGTCAGTGACAGTTTGAAAACTACTATACTGTCCGCAACGAGTTTTATACACGAACCATTTTTGTACGCGATAACTGCTGGTTTCCAGTAATATATTGGTTTTATAACAAACGGTATTTTAACAGGTTTTCTGCTGCATAATGGAATGCTTTTCCCTGTAACAAAATGTGTAATTTTTCAGCGTTTCCTGTTAAAATTCAAATCACATTAACTTCAATAAAATGTAAAGATAAAAACCAAGTTAAGTATAACCTCACACTTAAATTGCTAATAGTTTTTATAACGGTGAACATTTAAAAGATTTACAGCAAAAATGAACTTGGTATAGCTAAAATGTCGTTGCACAGACAATTAATGTGAACCTATTGAAGTAAAAAGGGTGATATTTCACCTCTCTACAAAGTGTAAGAAATTCATCTTTTTTTTTTCAAAATGGCCTCCAAATTAGTAATTTCTTAACATCAACGTATAAAAAATCCTGCAAATAATAGGAGTCCAATAATGTTACATATTTTCTATATGGCATTTTGCTGCAAATAGAGACAATTAATTTTTGAAAATCACAAAAACGTTTTGATCAATGTTTAAACGAGACTTCAACGAGACTGAATCCTCACCATAATATATCCTTAAGGAATTGTTTCTTTTTTTCAGGACTTCGCCGGTTCAGAAGTGTCTTAATGAAAACACGAAAAGATCTAGGAGTTCAATAACATTCTATTTACTGTGACAGACTTTCAAAAATAGAATACCAAATCAGAAATAGAGTCACCGACTTTGAAAATGCAAAAATTGAACGTTTTTAAGGAAGTTAGGTGTCATTTTCATTTTCATCAACATCATATCGAATGTAAATAAAATAAATACACGTCCATTCCATGGCTAGTTTAACACAGTTGTCTCAAACACGATTTCTGTCATGCTAATGTATCCCAGGGCTAAAACAATGTACGATGGAGTCACCATTGTGAACATGCCTTACAAGTTTGTTAGGTTTATCATATGTACGTCACATCGACAGTCAGGGTCATTCAAGGACGGCCTCTTCTTGATGTCGTGTCTTGCTTGTGTGAAGTGCGAGGTGCGTGTTCTGGGAGACGGCAGTATAATCGTGTTGTGTCTTCTCGAATGCCACCAAATATACCAAGCAACACACCCCGTCCAGAAGTTCCAGAACTACCACTTTTATAGACTATTGTGTGTCTCGGCCAGGGGACAGAGCCCAGAGCCTGCCTCACAGGGGCGAGCGCTCAACTGAAGGCCAAAAGTAAGCTGGTGTCAAGAGACACGTTAGGAAGACGAAAGTAAGTTAGGAAGAAAGAAAAGATAAGGTCCTAAATTTAGTCGCCTTTTACATGCAATGGGGTAGCAGGTGCAAATTTTACGCTTTACCTGCAGTGCTATTTTGGTCTGACAATGAACTTACCAGCGTGTCCATAGACCCTTTCAGATGCATTAGGGGTCTAGATCAAAAGTCGATAAGCATCATACTGTATGGTAATTTATTGTACCGAACAAAATTAAAGTAAATCCATAAAATTGTTGTATTCAACATCAACAAGTTATTTAAATCTCTGGTAAAAGAACTTATTAAGATATTTCTCGGCAACGTTGCTAAATATGTCTGATTGCAGACAATAAGATATCAACATCATGCCCTGATTCCTTAATTTGTTTTTTGTTGTTGTTTGTAGCATCTCTGTCATAAATAATTAGCAACAACGTCGCCATTGTTGGTTAACGACGTCCACTTCCCGTCATGTGCAGAGCTTCAAAGGGATTATTTATCTGGGGTTATTTCGTTCAGGAGTGATGTTCCTGGGGTTATTTCTCTCAGGGGTTATGTCCCTTGGATTATTTCCATCAAGGGTTATGCCCCTGGGGTTATGTCCCTGGGGTTATTTCCCTCAGGAGTTATGTCCTTGGGGTTATTCCCATCTCCTTCAAATTACGATGAAATATCTTATTCAATATCTTATAATGAAGTCTTATCAAATCAGAATATTCTAAATGAAAGTGAGTTATAATGATGTTGTTTATCATACGTTATGGTTAAAGATATTATTATGACTTACATGCGATATACAAAACAAAATGCTCTCCTACCTACAGATATACATTAACTACTGGTTTATGCCATGCAAAACACTTTTACCATCTGAGGTGACATTGCTTTGCAGTCGCAGTTAAGATTAACGGAAAACAAATCAAAATGACGAAATTTCGTATAACAAAGGTCGAAATAGGATACATCTTTTCATAATTCGGATAAGAAGGATGGGATACCTTCAGATGAAATGTTGATACGATGAACAACGGGCTAAACAATGAATGTACACTGGTTCATTTCCGCCAAAAAAGGGAAAAAATGTCCATCAACTGTAAAAACTATGTCCTTATTTACTTGGATATCGATGGTAATCTGTTGGTAGAATACATGTATATCCAAATGGGATAAAAAAAAATCAATGTCACGTACTATATATCGCTTTTCAGAGGGTTTCGTAGATAATCTTAAACTCAAACGTAGGGGATATTTAGTAAGAGATATGTGTTCAACTTACGAGTGTTGACATTTCAATTTATTTTGGCAATTACAGAACGTCATTTATCTAATTACTATGTATGTTTCACAATGTAAAAATCACGTGATAAACTCCATAGCAGTTGATTATCGTATATCGTATTCTTGATTCCTTTCGGCTTCCAAGTTCGGATTATTTAAAAAAAACTTAACTGCAATGGGAAGATGTTATTTATCTGAAGTACAAACAACAAAACATTGATTCAGTATATGGGAACTATATTTCAAATGGCGGAAAGATATTATGATGTGATATATGACGGTTACTTTCCCTCAATGTGACGATACACAAATAATCACCACGGTATAAATATAGAGTTCAAGTTATGGGATAAACAAGATCCCCAACGAGTTACTGTTTATGCCATGTTTATTAAACTTAGTTAATATTTTTCAAATTTTGAAATGACGTGTACACTCGCTAAAGCTCGTATCTTTTTCAAAATATGAACATTAACTAACTCGAGTTTTATAAACACGATTATTGAGGAACCTCTTTTGTTACAACACCTAATGTATTATGACAACACGATGTTTTGTCTGTGGAGTATGGATGCAGTTAAATCTATTTAAATGATAAGGATGTATCACTTATGGTAGATAGATGCTTCTATCAATAACTGATTACTTACAAGTGTACGAGGTCAAGTAATCGATGTATTGGAACACATGTTTCTGCTACAGGGCGCAGCCATTATTGTTTTCACAGCTGCAGAGCTAGCCGATACCTTAGTTTCGTATTTTATAATATTAGTGCTTCCGTTTGTCGCAGTAGATATTTTGAGCATGTGATGTAAAAACAAGTGAGTTATTAGAGTTATATTACGTGTATTAATGTTTATAGTAGATAAACAATTTTTGTATGATTGATGATGTTGGTTAGAGATTATCCAGCGAGTGATCGAACCATTTCCAGCGAATCCAGGATCGCTTCACGTGCTAATGTTCCATATATGACGTAATCTTAACCTGTTAGTCTGCGTCTGTCTGTGTCCGAGGTCGGTTGTTTTTGTTGTTGTTAGTGTGTAGCGATGGACAGAGAGGGGATTTCCTCAGTTTCTGAGCTTGTAATGTTTGTGTATCATGTTATCATGATTTATATATTGATGTGAAGTCTAGATTATAATGATGAAGTTAATAGATAGTTGGAATAGAATCTTGAGCGTGTTTGGAGATATTGAAATATTGCTGATATTGTGAACCTTTATTTTATGTGTTTTATTAATAAATATCTAAGTTTGTACCTGTATTTTGGAATTCTGTTTGTTTCTTAGAGGATTTTAGAACTATTCAGGTGAATCTATGGTGTAACTAAGTCGTCAATGGTTAGGGTAGTTAGGCAAGAGTCTTCCACCCCTCAAATATTTATGTGGCGGTAGCCACGCTACCACTGGTTATTTTCAAGTCGGTTCAGGATAAAGAGTCCTGACCACTTGACCGTCACAGTATGTTACACATCAATGCATGCCAAAATATATAACAACCAATGCTTAAATAGTCAACGTAAGAAACCGTATACACGTTCAATATGTAAAGAAACAACGGCGGAAACGAAGACGGGGATTGTTTCCGGAAATCAAGTATTTCCATAGAAATATTGCTGTTACATTCGTTTGACTGAATTATATCTAACGAAGACACTTCATTGTACACGTGCAGCAGGAGATAATTGAACTTACTTACTCGGGACATTTTACGGGAACCAGTAATTGAGATAAAGGTGACATGTAAACTGTGAAATGTTTTGGGAGCTGTTGATTCAGTGAGGTGAGAATATCCCTTCAACTACAGTATCGTTAAGATTTGCATAACAATACAAACTGTAGTTCCATATTGTGCAGAACATTAAAACTCTAACTTGTGCTGTAGCATTTTAAGCGGGGAAGTTTAATATTTCATTTCATTAAGGTTTTTCCGTGCCAAACATGGAATTTTTTATCATATTTATGATCGTTTCCGGATGTTCTGCCATCTCTTTGGAATTTAGACACGCCACTGAACTGTTACCGTGGAGAGAAGCGTACGAGTCGGGTTTGTGTACTACGTCACATTATTTCGCGGGTTATGTTGCACATGCAAGTCTGCAAGTTGACATTGCTTCAACACTTGACGGTATAACGGAGGCTTGGGTCGGATTATACGGATTATCAACAAAGTTCATGAAATTTGATGGCTGCTATATGTATGAAGATAGCATTTTAAACAACGATACTGTCCCCAAAGCTTCATTTTCAGAGGGGGAAGACTTGGTTGGTTCATGCTTTTTATTTTGCAATGAGTCCATATTTGGTCTATCTAAGGACATTTGTTATTGCCTGGCAACTGTAGAGCGCACGAGTTCCGCGCTCTGTAATGTAAACAGCTATACCGGAATCTGGTTCTGTGCATCGCCGGGCAACGGAGTGTGCGGCGGAGGACTGATTCAACAGACCGGTCTGCGCTGTCTCTGTGTGTATCGATCAATTAGAGTCAAATTCGATTTCGGTAATCAGGATCTTGAAGAGTGTGTGTCATATTATGTTGGCAACAGTCATGTCGAATTAGCGAAATGTACTCTACCTAAATATTATGTGTGTTTCAAAGATCATATTGAAGAAAGTGTTTCATTCCAAAATCTACAGCATTCTTGGTGGAATGCGGCTCTCCTTTGTCAAAGTCTGGCACAGGGTTTCGGGGATAAATCTGCAGTAATTCATTATGTCGAATCTCCAAATTCGAGTGCCGTGGAATCCTATTGGACAAACAAGTTTAGGAAACACTTGTATTCGTTTTTGTCACCTGGGCAACAATCTGATTATGACCATTGCGTTGCCGTTAGGAATGAGTCAGGAATATTTAAGTTCTTTCTTAAAGACTGTTCCGACAAACTTCCAGCACTTTGTTTTTCTATGGATTCAGAAATTACGTTACCAGCAAAGGAATCTACATCAGGCAAAGATTCATTTCAAAGACATGACATTTCCGTAAGCTCTACAACCATTGGCAAGCCGGGAAGTGACTCTTATTCAAGTTTAGTATACTCCGTGAGTGAATCTAAAACCGGACCTATATTTTGTGTATTTCTAGGAATAATCGCCATTGTTGTATTGATTTTGGTAATGTATTCCAGGAAACGTAATAGAAATGTCACAATGAAATCAGTGAAGTCAGAGAAAGTTCGCACGGTCCAGAAACCGGAACCGGAAGTTGTTCACAAAGCACCGACAAATTCTGGAGGTGTTTCAGAGACAGTAAACGTTCCAAGCGTTCCTATGGAAACCCGGGTATATACATCGCTATTAGCACAGGGCCAAGTGAGTCCTGAACACGAGTACATGGAGCTAAATGAAGGAGACGTATCTATGACAACGAAAGACGCGAATCATGAGCAAAGCTCCACTCCAAGAAGTCCTCCGGTTGGCAGTTCGAATGCCAGCTCCCATGTAAATGACGTCAAAGTAAATGATGACGAAACGTACAACAGACTACACGAGACAGAAGATGACGATCTACACACGATATATGACCATACTAGGAACCAGGATGTTATATATGACGAAATCCAGACCAACAGCAGGAACAGTAACCTACAAGATGACGTCACATACGATGATGTAGCAGACCTTCTAATATAGGAACGGTAAAATACTAGATTATGTCATATAGGAAGACGTAGCAGACCTTCTAATATAAACATAAGATAAAAGTATGTTTTCATATATTTCATTTTCATTTTTTTTTCTTTGCTATATAGCCTTACCATCCAAGGAATAGTTTACACTTGCGTAAATGCAGTGGTTGTCGCGCAAGAATATACACACCGAAACACTGACTTCCGCAAATAGTGCATATGCGGATTCGATTAGGCTTATTGTACATGTTTTGACAAATGTTCCATATAAACATGGATACGAGTATAAATAGACATCTTAAATATACATATATATCAGAAGATGAACTACAAGTATTTAAGAAATAATCCGCCAAATTGAAAGCCAGCTGTTCCGGGATTCCATCAGTTTACTGGTTGTTACAACAATCGTCTAACGTTGTGTGGTGCAGTTGAGAACATGTCTGTTTACTACGGGAACTCGCTATACTTAAGTGATAGATGACAACACATCATTTCAGTTCCACGTCTTTTTATCTACGATCAAAACTTGTCTTTACAATAAAGGGGAATAACTCGTATACATTAAGAGTTACAATTATCTCCCTTAGAATATACTTAGCCAACTACCAATATATCCCTATACACGACATCGGAACTATAAGGAATGATTGATTATTTTCTGTTATATAGACTGGGTTTTTTTGTACAGATACACGCATTTCAACAAGACGCGTCATTTAAAATATCAGTTACAGTACTAGTGTACATACCTGTAAAAAAAACAAAAATTACAAATATTTTTTTACTACTGTGGCGTTCAACATCATTACGGATTTCTTTTTTTTTATCATTTTATTCTTTTTCAAAAAAATCCTGTAGTCACAGGTTCTTTGATGTGAGTATTTTTGGGGTATTAACAGTATATAAGAGATTAATGCATCAAGTTAAATACGCAGACTAACAGTACATGTACATTTGAAACAAGCGGAAATTAAATCACACGAAAGATGACCATTTTACAGGATACCGATAAAATATACAATGTACACGTATTTAAGGAATAGATAAAGTATATTCCTTACATATACAGTTTTTCACGTAAATGAATATAATTTATTTTTAATTCTTATTAAAATACCCATAATGTTTTCTCTCCTGTCATCGTCAACGTATTCGATTGAACAGCTGATTGGAATCGAGTCATTCATATATTCCCACAAAAAAGGGGTCATGACCCCACGTTGCTACGCCATCGACTATTCCCTTAACAATAGAATCCCCGCACGTGTTGTGCTTTCATTATACACTGATAATGATAGTACTGTACTAGAAAGCATTGTAATTGAGTCCGTGTCAGTGCAAACTGTAAATATATAAAATAATTTGGTTTAAATATGTTGGGTTATTTGTATATTAAAAAGTGTACGTTTTTTATATGTTGGTGAAACAAAAAAGATTTTCTGGGTATGAAAATATCACATGGTTTCTGACCAATCAGAGATATTTCTTTTGTTTCACTGTGTTAGTACTGTATTGGAGTTAAATGAAGGGAAGTAACTCTGAGAGATTTTACTGTACTTGCCAAATTCTAGGCTTGTTTAGCTCATAAACACAACGTAGATTTATATGGTATCCTTTGATCATCATTATTATGAATTCAATTTGGTCGACAGTAATTTTAAGAGAATGTTGCACGTTTGGACAACTTCAATATTTCCCCTTAGAATTTTAAAACAAAATATATTATTAAATACATACAAAAAAGTTTCAAG